>NW_026109446.1:0-37372 GCF_024516045.1 Bombus affinis | reverse complement strand
GCTGGTAAGTTGATACTGATTAATTATACCATCGAAATTCTATATAATGGCTACAAAAAATATTTGCATCATTACCCTCATTTCCTAACGAAGCGCGTTTTTTTACCAAGTTTTATATTTCATTTCATAGTATCAAATCTCTGTAGTTACACGAAAGTATTAAATGATAGGAAACTTGATATACACGAATTTAATTAATTAATAAGTTAGTCGATATACAGCCATTATTATTTCATGTGAAATATTACAACGTCAAAAACTTAACGTTCTTGTACGTACAGTATTAATCACAAATTGTAAGAATGTTTACTGATAAGCAAAATAGATAATATGGAAAACGCAGACCTATGGAAAGAGAATTCCTGACATTAGACAGGAATACGCGATTGCACGAAATATTTTATGGTATGTCTGACATGGAGAATATATGCGGCGAAGTACGAAAAATTCATCCTGAGATATGTATACGACCTACGCGGTACGGGACGTGTTATAAATGGTTTTCGCCACTCAGCCGTATTTGAATTTGTGAACACGATCGAACAAATGACGCGACAATTATTAATTGCCGTCTCTGCCTTAGTAACGATTCGCGTTGGAACGAGGTCGAATCGTTCCGATTCCACGCGCGATTAACAAATAATTACAGTGGACATCAATTACTTGGATGACCTTCGTCATTTCAGCTTAAAACGATTAATTTGATCAAACCAACCAATTATTTCAATTAATACAATCTGCACTTTAAATTCGCACGTCTTGTGTATACACACCGGGCCAGAGAAAAGTTTTCATTCGTTCGAGTAGAACCTTCGTAGTCCTTGAGGACGCGTGTCGCTTCTCGTGCACCTAAAGTTTCGCTCAAATTAACCGATTTATTTGAATTCGAGCGAGTGAAAACCTCTTTGTCACCGTGAGTTTGTTACTTAATTGATACTCTTAGATGCCCTTTGCTTTCAATCTCTTACATCCATTCTTAATTAGTCAAGTCGTTTGACTTTTGACAAGTATTTTGAAACCATTTTACTAACACGAACCTACTTTTTTACTTGAGATTATCCGCTATTTTTATTCAAATGTATATGTACGTATATACACTTTTGAATTTTAAACGAACCTTCTATTATACCTATATCCTTTAAGTGCCGTTTTAAGTTTCAAGAGACTTTAACTCGGATAGCTCGACTTGGAGTTCTAACGTATACTGTAAAGCACACTTGCGAAGTAAAACAGCAAACACGATATAAAAACTTTTTGCCCATGTAAGAAATCGAATAACCTATTTCAACGGTGCTTTAATCTCATCGATGAAGCATCGATGCAACGAAGGAGCATCGTGATAGCCGCAATGCGGATCCGTTGAACAAAAATTTCCTGGTACGGTCGTTTTCGTAATGTTATTAACCGTTTTAGTGTCGGATGTTTCAAGACTCCGTATCGGTTTGTGCTGTGCAGCGCGATAGCGCTTCGTTTATTTATTTGCGAGTAGTACCGATCGACGCGATCGCGCTGCCCCTTTTTCATCCTGTTTTTTTCATCGAAATATACCGTTCGACGTGCTCGCGCTTCATTTCATCGGTTATACTGGAAGCGTTACAACAAACACTCAAAAGTTTGCGAAATATTTATGCTCTGCGTTTCGTTTGTGTGATAACATTCTATAATGCAGGATTTGGTTTTCCGATTCAAGAGGTAATTTTTTATATTGGTTTTTTTTTTATTTGGTTTATGATTATTTGAAAAACGAGTAATTACGAGAGGAAACTCTGATATGACTCGCGACGAGCACGCTTGAGCGCGTTGCGAATTAATGATCGTGACCATACATCGTGGCACAATTTACCACGGTACGCGAATAGAGTGATCACGCTGCGTGGCGTTAAAACGGTTAGCGTAACTGCGCGTACGATTGTCGAGTGACAAAGATATTGACGCTGGTAATCGTTTTCAGTGCATTTAGGAGGAAACTGTACTGATTTCGAAGGACGATCTGTCTTACATGGACAGATGTATGTGCCGGGACCTTGGATTTGCATACACTGCATATGTTACAATTCGAAGTCAACATCTTGCGGGCGTCTCCGCTGTTCAATTCCTGCGGTAAGTATATGCTCATTCTAAGAGCAACCAGCTTAACACAACCATGAGAAACTAAAGTACACCGTTAACGCTTGCATGCTGGTCGTTAAAACACATGCTGCGCGAATAGGGTACACAGCGATTCATTTAACTCGCCTTGAATTAGTTTTAGAAAGACAAACATGGACAGGGATAATTTTTGTCACGAGTCGTTTAATTTATTCGTTCATTAGAACGAATTAATTTACACCTGCTGAGATCGCGATTGATGCGACAAATTCGAAATCTTGTTCCATATAAATATTTTTAAACAAGCACGTCGTAAGCTTTGTATATTTTTTAATCGCAACGAAACTGTTCAGAGAAATGCTGAAATTATTAATTATAAAAGGAGATTTCTACGCATCGTTGTAAAAGTGTCAGGGAAAATATTCGTGAAACAGTTACGTTGTTACAAGTTCTACAAGAAGAAATATCGAAAATCACGTTCCACTTATTCAGTTGCACGTGTAAAAGGTATCTTGCGTTCGCGCAAAAAATCTCTGAAGGATACATGCTTTATAATAATTGGAGTGTCGAAGTTGTTACACGGATCGGCGTACACGTACCTTTTAATGAAACTAGGTTACTCATTCGTTATTCGTTCCTAATTTTCAGCTTCACGATTTTTACGCAATAAAATTTTATACACCTGTTCGGTTTATAAATGATTCAATTCAAATTTAACAGAATTAAAGTTGAAATAATCATTTGTACTTCATTAAAAGGTTCTTTCAGCATCTCGTTTCAATATTTTTATTGGTAATATTTTGTTGATCGTTATATTTAAATGGAGTTTTTCAAAGGAGAGACATTTTAAGGTAGGAAATGGACATACATTTATAATAAGAATTCAGAAGAAAGAATATTTCATACAGAAAGAAATATTCCGTATGTATAAATAACTACGCTATGAATTTTATATGTATCGGATATTCCTTCTGGTTAATGTATCTGATGTTTTTTCACGCGAGATAGCGTATATTTGCATCTATATGTCTCTTCGTTTCTCAGTAGTAAAACTTAGCATTCATGCGGCTGATAAGTAGTTACGCACTGACAACGAGAAACATAAAATGAGTAAGAAGCATGAGACATTCTATAGGAAAAATAAACTTGTTTTTATCTTTCATTGCATATTCGTCAGAATATTGTTAATAAATATTTAAGTTAAGATTTCAGTTGAAATAAATACATAGGATTAGACATTTATTTATATATATATCTATGAACGCATTTGACATAAAATTTTGATAACGACTAAAATTATATATTCTGATATTAAATTAATTTAGTGAGAATAAAAAACTAATTTTTTTAAACAAGATTTTGTATAAAGTTATATTTATTAGGAAAAGTTCGTTCATCCCTTTATAATATGATAGGATTAGACTCATAGCTGTGTAAATCATTTCATGGAATAGTATATGTGTGCGTGTGTGTTCTAAGTTTTTACTATAAAAATGCTAAATGTACTAGGAGACGTTTTTAAAAATTCATACATTTTTCTTCATCAAACATATCAATCGTTATATTGAAAAGTTAATTATCTATTATTTGTTTCGAGCTGCACATTGATTGAGACATTCCTGTTGGTTATAATTGCGAATTTAACGCAACGAAGTTGTTTGAATCCCTTGCGAGCATGTAAATATATCGTCGAATTAATAGGTCAATTACTTGAGGTTGGAATTGAAAGAAAGAGAAAGGTGGAGGAGAAGTCTTGCGTTTGAATGCGGGACACTTTTAAAGCCCACAGTTCGCTGAAATTGCCAGAGAATTCAATTAAATGGCAAATTAAACCATTGAACTGAATCTGTTTCCAATCGCGAGCTTAGAAGTTCTATCCTTTGAATTTTTATATCAGTCAACTTTCTTTTTGTACGTACGGTAACGAATACAATTCATGAATTAATGAAGTATGTAATTGGATGAAAGTTCTTCTTCCTGGATTCAGTTTAGACTAAGAAAAATTATATAATAACGAAATTATCAACTTAAAATTGATAGAGTGTATAGTTTTTTTTCTTTTTTTTTTTTTTGCGTGAGGAGGGGAAAATGCTGTTACGCATACCCAGTGATCCGCATCACTGGGTTATGTGGGACTCGGGCGGATGTTGTTGCCATACCCACTAAAAACCCCTCCTCCTTTTTCCTTTGCTTTGAGGACAGACAACCCCGGTAAAACCTGTCGGCAGTCATCAGGGTTGTCCTTTCATGCCCCGTTGTATCTTCTTCGTCGGGCAGCTATTCTGTATATTCAGTATTGCTCTCGTCATCTTCTCAGCTAGTTCAGAATACTGGGCTGATCTCCTTCTGTGGTTCTTTGTTGTCTTGTATCTCTGCCTTCACTGCTCCGCGTAGTTGTTGTTGCTCTCGTTCTCCTCCTTGCCTCCTTCAAGGCCTTCGCTGTCACCCTCCTGTGAGACATGACGGTCTTGCGAAATTGCCTGAATTTATCCCAGCTCTCGTTCTTGGCGGTCACCGTGGCGATCAGATTGTCCACGTCTATCTTCTCGCCAAGAGCGTTCTCCAGCTCAATCCTTCTGTCCGTTCACCTCGGGCACGTGAAGAGGGCGTGCTCTGCATCGTCGTTAGGGTCTCCACAGTCGAGACAGTTGCTGTCGCTGCTCTTGCCAATCCTCTTTCTATAGACACCGAAACTCCTGTAGAGGTGGCCGTGTGTGCGTTATATATTTATTGGACGTGCGTGATAGCTGTGGTAGTTGGGCCTGGTCCGCTGTAATTGTCACTGGGGGCTGTAGATGTCGCTGCCGTCGTCCGACACTAGTTAGTGTCGAGTGCCGCCACACTCCCATGCCCGGTTAACAGCTGCATGCTGTGATGATCGATGTCCATCTTCTTTTTGGTAAATAGCAGCGCACTCGGTATTAATTTCCTTGCGCCTCCAGTTCCCCCTTCAGCTCGTTGCCGTCATCCGCGCCGATCTTGGTCTTATGGATCTTGTTCCACTCGTAAGTCTCTCCGAGCATCTTTATCTTTATGTAGATCGGGAGATTTCCGGTCAACACGCAAAGTGCCGCGTGGGAGACGGTACGATATGCCGTCGTTGTTATGCACAGGGCCGTTCGTTGTGCCCGTTTCAGCTTCTTCCTGTTCTTATCGGTATTCGCTAAGCTAATTCTTCTTTCTGAACCCATACTGCCTCCGATGGAACGGGTCCGTTCCGATGCATCTCTCGATGATCTTCTTAAAGCATTTTTCCCAGATCTTGCTCATGGCTGGGAGTATGCTTATCGGCCGGTACGCGTTAGGGAGACTGGGATCCTTTCCCGGCTTCCTTAGCAGTATTACTCTGGCCGTCTTCCAGCAGTCTGGTTCCAGCTTGCTTCCAGCTCCTGCTTCCAGCAGTCCAGGAGTCTTCCATCGACTCCTGCAGCCTTCTTGGTGTTCATTCTTCCGGCGGCATCGACGACATCGCCTTCGCCGATGACGACGCTGAAGCTGATGTCTCCTTCTTCTTCGGTCTCTGCCTCTTCGCGGCCCTCGTAATGGGAGGGTCCGTGTCCCATGGTGAATAGCCTCTGTAGGACTGCTTCCACCATGTCGATCGGCATGTCGTTGGTTGGTTTCTTGCTTTTGCATCTCTTCATGACTGTGCGATAGGGTTTGCCTTCTTGCTTTCCTGTATGGATGGAAACGCGTTCGAAAAGTAGAACGGAGTAATTAGCGATGCACGATCCCAGGCTGGTGAATATTTTTCCATCGGGAAAAGTCAGGTCGAGCGATACAAGATTTATATGCTCGTTATTTCAACGTCTGTTACGCGATAGAAAATGAACATAAATGAATAATAAATGTATTACAGCCATAAAGATTGCTTGATGTACGCCACCGTTTTTCCCCTATTTCTCCGATACAATTTTCCTTTTTTTTTCTTTGCCAAACACTTTACTAATCGGTACGTATTCGAATTATCCTCAATTATTCTCGGTTGTTTCCGTTTCCTTTGGATTTACATAAGTACTCGTTTGATGTACGTGCAGAGTGAGATAATAACTATTAACAGCTATAAAATAAGAAGCGAAAATACGTTGAAACTCGACTTCTAGATTCGCGAGACTTTGCAGAGCTTCGAAACTCTCGTGTTTCAAACCTAATAAAAAGTTGTAGAGGGAGAATTACATTGCGAGATCTGTTAAGGAAAATCGTATCGTTGTAATAGGATTATTTCAGCGAGGGAAATTCCGTGTTGCGTGTAACGCGTTGCAAAGCCATGAGCTTTCTTTCGGGTTAATATACATAATCGCCTTATCGAACTTTCCATCTAAATCGTTGCGCTCACACGTGAATTTTGCATTTCAATCTTCTTACTTGCAGTCCAGTCCAGTTTAGTGTGACTAAGCTAAATGTTTCAGCCCTTCCAGGTAGAATATGTTTTATAGAGAGACGTACAACTCTATGAAGGGGAGATCAATAAATTGGGTTATCTTTAAATCACTGACAATTATTTCATCGACACGATTTCACCGACAGCGAATCCACCGGCAATGTCTATCAAAGTTTATGTACCGATACACCGAGTGAAATCACCCACAATCATTTCACCAATATTCTCCTTTGTCGATAATTATCATGTTTGCCACTACATGTTATCGTTGATTATATGTCTTTATTTACACATTCGTTTACGCGCATAACGAGATAAACGAAGAAACGAAAATGATATGTTGTCATGATGTATTGTTAAATTACTAATTAACACGAGTTATATATCTACCTACATGAAAGCTTCTAAATATCAATTATAATTCATGAAAGCACACAAGCTATTTTGCTATACACAAATGGAATTATAAGGAAATGTTACGTGCTAATGATTTAACGAAATTTATTCTTCTGTACATTTGACATTTCTGTATTATTACTTGTGTACTTTCTGCTCTTGTTTACGTCATCGGAAGTAAAATTACGTTAAGCGAATCAGCTAATCGATTTGAGCGATTCAATGGCTCGGTCTTCTCTTATGCGACTACCAAGTAGAAGATAAGTTCTTGGTTATATAACATTTTATAACATCCAAATTAACTTTTTTTTTCTTTTTCGTTTTCTTTTTCTTTCTCTTTTTCTTTTTTTTTCCTTTTTCTTTTTCTTTTTCTTCCTTTCTCTTTTTCTTTTTTTTTCCTTTTTCTTTTTCTTTTTTTCTTTACGTGGGGGAAATCCGCTCGGACACGAAACCACTTCTTAAGTGGCGTGGTAGTGAACATCGAAATTAACTGGGGCACTAATTAGCTGAATTACATTGGTAATTTTCTATAATTTATTACTCGAATATGGTAATTTTTTCTTAAAAAGTTTGCTTTTTCTACAATTATTTTACTACAAAACCCATCAAAAACATGATGTATGTATATATACCCTCAAATATTATCGGTTTATTCTCAAGCTATAGTTCAATTTCGGAAATTGCCAATTAAAATCATAGAAAAAAAAAAAAAAAAAAACACAGAAAGTTCGTTAAAATATGCGATTTTCCAATCAAGATATAGAATTTATTCGAGTAATATAGATTACAGTAGCGATGGTGACGGCAACGATGAATGGACTGATTCTTCGTGCGAAAATAAATTGGAAGCGCAGAACGATGCATTGTTTCAGGGAATATCGATTTTCAAGCATGGTTTTAAAGTACGTGTGCGCGTGACTAGGTTTGTTAATTAATGCCGCTCCCAGGTTTTCAATATATAAATGTGACACCTACATATCTTTAAGCTTAAAACAATTGGACTAACAATTTCATTAAATTTAAATGAATATTTATCTTTTTAAACGCAACAATATTTTTAATGACAACTTCACGTGTAAATCAAGTGCATACATATTCGATCGTTCTTGAAAACCTGATTCTCTGCGAAGAGAAAAAATCCTTGAATAAAGATTTGATCTACGTTTTATATGCTACGTTTTACATCCACCTCTTTTCAGATATACCTCTCTATTTAAAATCATAGATCGTCACACTCTATAGGTATTTCCTTGAAAAGGTTAAAGTCGTTCTGTATAAAAGCTAATTCAAAGGGGAAGGAAATTCTGCGAAAAATTCTTTCAGATTTCCCTATGTTTGAGCTCGAATCAAAGCAATCCTGTATAATAGGATAGGATGATAGGATGATTCTGTATTATTCCTTGTGTACTTTCTGTTCCTGTTATTTACAATAGGATGATTATGCGTTTAACTTCTCATAGAATCTCTCTGATTCCGTATGATATCGTCAGTGTTTTTGAAATATGTTATTGATGTCGTAACGTCAACCGTTTCCAGTGCAAATTCAATTTCGAATCGCAATTTCCATGTTTGCGTGGCAAAAGCGTAAAATCGATAACGCACGCAAACATGTCTTCTTTGCTAATGGCGTACTATAAATATAAATATTTGAATAAATATTGCGAATTTCATATTGCTAAAAGATTTATACTATTTGTTCGTAAATAATCGTCGGATCTATATTTAAGTGGAAACTGCTGCATTAGATCTCTTTTCTTACTTAAAATTATTTGGATTGGTAACTTGGATGTAACATGTAATTTATTCTTCTTTTATAAATAGTGTACAGAAGATACCAATTCAGAGAAATGGAAGGAAAGTCTAAAAGCAAAGAAAATCTACAGGAAGATAAAACGTTCGAGCCTTGCCAGGCTATATAAGATGCTAAGTAATCTTCCTAGTCCTGCAGTTCTTTCTATTTCGATCAATAATTATTGGTATATGTTAGGAATGCAATTAGAATTTTTGTCCTCAAGCAAAGTATAATTTCAATTTTGTATGTAAACCAAAATATTAAATATCAAATAACCATCAAATAAAATTATATTGTATGGACTACTGTTTCTTTAAATATTTGAATATTTGGTAAATATTGTTTATTTAAATATTTTAAATTGCATGGAAAAAAAATGATGCAAATAAATCATAGGGCATTTTAACTAAAGAGACCAATATCTATTTAACTGTGATTAAATCGTCACCGTTTAACGCTCTATCTCTTTTATTAACTGTGCCTTGTTAAACTACAGAAGATTACAGAGGATGCGTTTTTTTGATAAACAAACGTTCTGACAAATACGGCAGCAAAATCAGATATATAGATTCTTACAACAGCAGTTATATTCTATGAATTCCGTTTTTCAGAAGCTTTATTTGTGAAACGACAATTCGCCAGAGTACGGATTCACTGTAGTTATAGCTGTAGGATCTCTATCTAGTTGACAGATCTGCTTTACGTAAAGAATTCCTGTCTCTTGTTCTACCTTATCGCGATTCTTTCCTCACCTTATACGCTTTGTCGAGGAAAGTAATATCGCTACATATCTCGGCTCCGGTTACAATAATTAGTTTCCGCCTAAACTGTTAGAACCACGTAGCACGCACTCTACTCTCGTTTTTTAAACATTCAGGCCATCTGATCGCATGCGACGAGTTTTATGTTAATCCCGACCAATTACAATATCTTTCTCTCGTTTACAAGGGACGACGAGACTGGCAGTTGCGTGCTTTCCAAAGCAAAAGCCGCGATATCTGCATGATAACCTAACGTCAACCGATTTTGTTGTACTATTCTTAAGTGGACTTCGTTTGTACCACTTTCGTAACAAAAATAGAATATCTAGAACACAGCATTCCGTTATGCGATATTGTCAATTTCTAACATCTGAAACATCAGAGATAATTTTTTCCCTACAGTTGTAAATTTGTGTGAAAAATTACGAACGTAAAGGTGTTTGGCGCATGTACAGTTCCCCCCTCCCCCTCCCCCCTCCAACCTTCATTTGCGTAGACATGCTAGAAAGATCCACTTTTCGACGGTGAAACCGTTAGTATTAGTATTAGTGTTATAATATATTTGACTAATGGTTCTCAAATACTAGTTTTGCTAAAGCAATGGTGGAATTGGAGCAATTCCTTCTTCTTTCATTCTTTGAATAACCTGAATTTTCAAATAGTCTAGTGACGATTGATCCGTACAATTAATCGATTTCTTTTTATTACAGAAGTGCAAGAAGTTCCGGTATGAACGCAGATGTTGCAACATCGAATGCCTAAACCCCACAGAAGATCCGATCGAATTTAATGTCACTACCGTCGATGACTCACCCAGAAATGGTTCACTTCAGAACCATAGTCCCATATCTGGAAGCGTCAATCACTATGTGTCACATAGTCATATGTGGACGCTGAGCTTATTGATGGTAATTGTAATATTTTAATTTTTTTTATTCTATATTTTGAAATACTTTGAAATTACTTACTTGCGAATTACTTTGAAAAGTAATTCGCAACGTAATATAAAATAATACTACTGATTTGTGTCTCTTTCAGAATTTTTTCTTAATCTCTTGTTTTTTTCCAGTGCAATCCCTTTTATCGGAAGTTACTTGATTGCTTTATTTCCTATTAGGTGGTGACCTGCTGCTTTCTTGGGGTTTAGGCGACTGATTGCTTCTATGATCTCTGCACAAGTGAAGGGTTCAATAGGAGGGGACATTTATGTTACTATCACGGGGGAATGATCAGAGGAGAGATCAGCCGAGGAATCCAGCTATGAATCTATTGCCCAGGGTGTCCAGGAAGTTGTCAAAGTTGTTAATTGTTATCTGTGTTAGCGTAGTGAATAAACACATTGATGTTCGGTGTTTCAATTATCAGAATTATAATCGATGTTAAATGTATAGAGTGTGAAAAAATTATTTGTTATAGCTGTGGAAGATGGAGATCTGTTAGAGAAAATGGATCATGAAATTGATCTTGAGTATAATTTTCAGACAAAATTTTTTATTGCATCATAAAGTACTCATCACGAGAAACGAAAGTTTCAGAAAACCCATTTTTTTTTTCTTTCTTTTTTTTTTGGTTCTATGTATCCAAGGTCGAGAATAAACTATGTGCACGTTTCTTGTATTCGTTTCTTGTATTTTTATGAGGAATTCAGTCTTTTTACGCCACAAGAGTCTCAACGTTTTCGTTTTCACGCCTACGTTACGCTCGTTAAACACGTTCCAACAAGACCATGAATAAGGGTAACAGCTTTAATGTTTTCACATGTGTTAATTTATTATTTTAGACCTTAAATATTTTATTTATAAAATCTTTATTTAAACAAGTTACCATTGTCGCTACAATAAATCAATGAATGAAATCAGTTTAAATTTAAAATATCATTTCATAATTTCTCGTCACTTGTATCTAAAAACAACAAAAAAACGGTGTACCCACATCGTGCGTAGACGGGAAATTAAAACAGTGGAGCTTAATTGAAACACTGATCATATTCCGCGATTGTAAAACAATAATAGAAAATCGTGTTTCTTTCGAAGGGTATGAAATTGTCAGGAGATTATGCCATAAATGAAATTGGAAACTGGCTGGTCAAAGGTATTAAACTCAATTAAACTGAACTGTGTTATATTGTACAAAGGCTAGAGAACTGCTACCAAATATCTGCTAGTTTAAAGGTGTCCCTTATAAATTATAATTATATTTCAAATTCAATCTCCTAATAATAAGTAAATTAATATTTTACCTAAAATCTGTGATATAGATAACAAAAATAAATTCTTTACATTATTCGTTAGTTTGCAATATAATTAGAATATTCTTTATTTTTATTTTCTGGTGTCTTTGTTATTCTTAAAAGATAAACTGCTTATTTACAAATTTAACACTGCATATGCTATTAATAAATCATTTTATATTTAATTTTGCAACCTTCAGTCATTGTTAAAACTTGTTGACAATACTGTCGGTTAATAGAAATTTCTAAAATCCCCTTGTTTCTATTCGATTAAAGGGTATATTGCAGAAACTATGTTAGCTACAGTGTTAGCTACAAATCACCTGTGTCACTCCGTTAAACTTATACACAATAGTATTGTTTCTTGTTTTCATTTAAAATAAAATATGTTATTGTAGGAATGAAGCAGAATGTTCAAATAATTGAAACAACTTTTTGTCCTATAACTAGTGCCTTTCATTTTAAAAATTAAAAAATTTTTAATCAACGATATTTGGAAGTTTCGATCTAAAATGACCAGGAATTGAAACAGAAAATATTTTGATGCCAATAAATACATATTCTTCACACATAAAACAAATATGAAAACAAAAATCGATGTATATGAATGAATTTTGAAATGGGGAGGAATTATATGATTATACCCATTCTCTGTTGCGTTTAATTGTTTCAATTGATGTCTCATGAGAATTTTCATCGAATTTTTTAGAGATCCTGGCTGTAAGGTCTTTTTAAAATTATAAGAACAGATTCAAACTATAACATTTGAAAACTTGTGCTTACAAAACTTACTTGTTTCTCATAATTATTTAAATGAATCTATTCGGCATTTTGAGTGACCGTCCCTTTATGGCTCGGACGGCACCTCTCCTTCCTTTGGGAAATTCCGAATTATCTGTCCTCCCCGAGCTGCAAACCTGATGACTTAGACAGTAGGGAAAAACATCAGGGAAAACCTCTGGCTAGAAAAGTACGATAGACGAACAAAATTTAACGGCTGATGGGGAGTATCAACAACATACAAGGACAATCATCAACAAAGTGTCGTACCGTGCGGGTGAAATACTGGAGTTTCAATAAGATCTTATAACCATCGAGTTCAGAACATCAAACTTTGTTTGCATAAAGCAAGTGTAAACAAAGTGTCAAATTACACTAACACTCGATCTATTAAATCCGTTCCACCTTGAGCGTTAATTCATTCGAGGTTCGTGGTATCGATCGATCGGTCGGACGTGCCCGCTGGCTCTTTAGTTGATGATTTGTAACAGAATCCTTGCATTAACACAGATTCTCAGAACACACAACTTCACCCAGCAGATATCGATTACAGTCAGTTGTCACTAACAATGCTTTTATCAACAATTTCTTTACCTGTTGATCCTCTGGAAGTTTTAACTATATTATATTCTCTAGGAACAGTAAGATTTTAATGATATAACTTTACTAATGAGATCTTAATGTCATAAACGGTATCGAAACTTCTTAATTAATGTCGTTATCGAAGAAGAGACTCGTAATCTTCTCAAACGAAGAGCACTTGATGTTTACAAGTAGAACTCGATATCTTAGTTTCTTAAAATGTGTTTCTGTGTTTACTTTCTAAATGTAAACTTTATTCAAAACGAGCCGTTCATTCGTTACAGGCCGTTAATAAAATTGCACTTTGCACAAAGGAATTGCCGTTAATAATTTAAGATTCTCTGCTCGTCGTACAGGGTATATATCGTAATTATTCACGACGATCGTAACGTTTAAGTCCAATTCGAGCTTAAAATCCCACGTGAGCTATACTACCACAATAGCCTGAATTTCTATTTGTTCGTTTACTGCCTGTTCGTACTCGGAGCATCCGTTGTAAATTACAGCAAAATCTTCTAATGTGTTCCAGAATATGTCTTCATGGAATTTTAATAATTTATTAAATCTATAGATAACAAATGTAAAACTTACTAATTTATAATTAATATAAAATAAGAGAGCACGAAACTTCCTATTTTATGGACATATTAAATATTTGTAAAAAATTCTGTATCATTAGTATCACTTTAATTACTTTAAAGGATATAATCCCATAAAGCCGTGACCCCTGAAAGAATCGATGTTCACGCGTGACAAATTGGCGTCGTATGAAAGTTCCGGTATGAACGTTACTAGAGCTGATACCAGCTAGGGGCACAGGTATATGTTCTGGGTTCATTATATATTTATAAAGGGCTGCCGACTCAACGAGTGGTCCGGGTAAATTTAAATTGTAAATAGACAGAGATTTCAAGTAAAAGCCTGGATAAGAGCGGATATGGTATGAGAGTCTGTGGTGGAAAGAGGAACAGGCTGCTTTTATTTGTAAAGTTTGAATTTCCTCGATATCGAAGGTGTTTAAGCCGCAAGTGTGTTTCATGTTAATCGTTCGTGTTAATTCATTCGAGACCGAGATTTTATTGTAATACGATTCCTGGGTGTCAGTACGATCTGAATGTTTTGTTAGAATGATACTGTGCTTTTCTCTCTCTGGAATATTCTTTTCATATTTTAATTTTAAGTCGATGACAATCTTAAATTTTATGCCTCATGTTTTTAAAATATAAAATTATATACTATGTTATACTATAATATATTATGTACAGTTATATATATTATGCCTACTGATTGATATGAATTTCTTTCGGTCTCGAATGCGTTAAAACGGAGCGCAAAGAAGTCGAAATTACTTATTGTAATTGGTAAAACATCGTGAAAGGCAGACAGATACAAGAAAGAAGTTAAACTATAAATTATATTTGCGACATTGTTATGTTTTTGCTTTCTTTAAGCCTTTCATCAAGACAGCCGATCTATAAATATTAATCGACCAATTTCTCTAAGCTTGTAACTTCAAATTAATGTTTATATATATAAAGAGTTACGTATTAATCTATCTAAATATTTAAAAAGATGTTTAATGTTATAAATGATGGATATTAAAGATGTTCAAAAGAACGTAGTCTTCGCGTGTTCTTTATCATATCCCTGATCAAAGACATTCCAATATTATTACAATATCCAATTACATATTGATACACAAGATATACAGATTATTATTTATAACATTTTGGTTTTCTTAATTGAGTTATTCATTTAGTACAAATGATAAGTAATTAGTAATAAGTCATAAAAAAAAAAAAAAAAAAAAAAACGGTATTGTAGTAGAAATATTATAAGAAAACATTTTCTGTTTCAGTGTAGAGTTACTCCTTTTTATAGACAGTGTCGTGCAAATCCGTACGTCTTTGAGAAAATGTAGGTATCTGAGCCCTTACTTCCTCAACAACTTTCAAATCTGAGAGAAAAGAAAAACATACGAAGTAATAAGTAATGCTTGCTAATAAATTCAACAAATACAGAGGGAGCCGGCAAAATCGATGAACCAACGAGACTAAAAGTTAATTACATCATGGATTTCTCGCTTTTAATGTTAAGCTGGAAATTACCGATATCGGTGACCACCATATTTTCCTGAGTTTCACAAATCATAAAGGATTTTCTCCCAGGGATTTGTCAACTGTGTATGTCCCCATGCGACATAACTTGCTGAAGGAACACGAGCCGGTGATATACAGGCGACGTATAATTGATTGTCATTCGCTCTGGAACGCTGAAGTAATGACCAGTGCAGTGGTCCAGTGGTCATATTGAATGCCGCCGGATATATCAGCATTTGGCAACCTAACACAGAGAAATGGGAAATACGAGACCACTGAATTTTAGTTAACTTTGTAGCTGCACAGTCCATATTCCATAATTTATGAATATGCGAGAACAGTCCTCTTGTCGTGCTTCTAATTCTTTTATTTATTTCATTTTCAGCGAATATACTGGTTTTTTAAATTAAGCTCCTTTTTATACAGAGTTACAGATTATATTGATTATATTTTATATAGAATATATTTAAGAAAGATAGTTACTTTCATGCTAGTTAAGTATTGTTCGATTAAGCTACTGTACCTTTGTTCCGATAAATGCGTGCCATTTCCTCGAATCTGATATCATAGCAAATGCCAATACCTATTTTGCAGCCCTTCACATCAAACATTGTTAGGGAATTACCAGGACTGAGTGAATCACTCTCTCGGAAAGTAATCTTGTTGGGAATGTCGATGTCGAATAGATGTACCTAATAACATAAAAATATAGTTGCTAACTCTATTGCTGTAACTTTTGTAATTTAACATCAATGTTACGAACTTCTAAACTTTAATTGTTTTTTATTTAATAACTGACAGCGTTTTTATCACTTTCTTTTATTAAAAAGTTTTATCATTTAATAATATTTGAGAAGGAATATTTTTTAAGAAAAAATAAGTTTTTTCCTATGTGAAAAATTTATATTACAAAACAAATATATTGTACAAAAATTTATATATTATATTACGACAAAAATGTATGTTTCTCGTATCAAAACGTATTTTATAAACCTATAACATATTTTTTAAATTATAGAATTGGTTATAGTACACGTATGTACATATGCATATTCCTAAATTATTCCTAGATAGAGTCACTTTCTCCACCCCAATATTTTCAATTTCAAAGCCACATGGAGGTATATTATTTACCTTCCGGTGTTTTGCTATCAAAGTTCCATCGGGACCCCAAATAGTACAGGTATTGTACAATTTATCGCCCTCTATTTCAGGTATCGTACCACCAACTACATAAATGCTGTTTTCCTTAGCTGCCTTCGATAAAGCAACGCTCGTTTCACCGTTTCATCAGGAATACTCTCGGCGTATTTTGGAAACTATTCTGCATTGCAATATTTCAATTAATGAAAAATAACTGTCCTTTGTTCCAACCATAAATTAGGTTGAAATGTTTGTCAATTTTTTATTTTTTAAATTATTAAAATAACTAAATTTTATATTTAGATTTACTTAAATATATAATTACTTAGATAATAGTACATATAATAAATTGTTTCTACAGGTTCAAGATGAAAAATGAATATTTAGAAATGTTTAATTACAATCATGCTATTTGGGTCAGTACCAGTGACTTGTTACTTAACGACTTTGCTAGTACTTTTTGAAACATAAAGTTAGATTTTAACTAACTTTAATTTTTAACTATTATAGGTGGAATTATAAATACAAAATAATTGATAATACTAGTTTATAAGTATCTAATTATTAGTATCTTAAAAAATATATTTATACAAAAATCACGATAATCATAAAAATGGGGAAATTCTATATTCTCGAGTCAATTCACAATCTTTATGGAAGTATGAACGTTAAGGTAATTTGTCTACTTTTACTTTTTTCTATATAGTTGTTATACATATAATAAATTATTAGAAAAAGAAACAAATTATTACGTATTCCATATGGTGAATTAAAGCATTCAGGAAGAGCGATAATATCAGCATTATGCTCTTTCGCGCTTGAAATGTAGGAAACTGCCCGCTCTACATTTTTGCTTTTTACTTCATTTACTTGAAGTTGTACCAACGCCAAGCGAAATGCTAAAATGTTGGAAAAGTTAAATACACTCGGTTATATATTTCCCATACTTTTTATTTATAAATACTTTATACATAGTGAATACTTACTCGACATCGTTCGCACTACTTGTTTAACGATGTTCGTAAGTATCATAATGTTCTTTGAGGTTATGTATGGTATTACTCGATATCAACATTACGTAAGCAATACGCGGGGATTTTTAATAATTATTGATAAAGTTTAGGACATTAACTTTGATGTAATTGTAAACATTATTACATATTATAATTAAATGTAATTTTCAGTTAAGGGTAAGAAAAGAAATATACTTTTGTAAAAATACACTTTATTATAAAATCTGTATATGACCGAATACGTTCCTGGAAAATATTACTGCCTACTAAATGATCGAGATCTTGATCTTTCTCGTCGTCTCGTTTTTTACTTGATCTTTCAGACGAGCAATCGTACTTCTTACGTTTCTTTGACTTCTTCAATCTTTTTAATTTATAAGAATCATTACTATTAGAGTTACTTCTTTCTCTCCGTCTCTTCTTTTCAGAATCACTATCGCTGTCATCATTAGATTCGGAGCGCCTTTTTCGTCTTTCTGATTTTTTATCCCCCACTTTATCATACTTGTTCTTATTGTGCATCGTACTTCCGATTTTCTTTCTTTTATTACTACTTTTGTTCTTCACCGTCTTCGGGGTCAGGGGACATTGATCTTTTTCTATCCATCTTTTGCTTGAGTCCCTTGGATTCCTTGTCCTTATATTCCTCATACTTTTTTGTATCTGAAATTAACCCCATAAAATACTGAAATCTAAAACCTCTACATTTATCATATTTTATATAAAGATAGAAGGGACCTTTAAAAAATTGCATGCAACAACACACTTACAGGTACTCTTGAATTAGTTTTTCTACATGTCCGATTATGTCTTTATATGTATATGTCAATTCAAATTTATTTTCTTAAATGTCCCTTAATGAAAAACTAACACTTCATATTAACTTTGAACTTTTGAGTTCTTAGAATATTCTGATTTAGTCACTGGCTGTACCATAAATTCATTTACAGATATTATATTTCCACCAAGAGCTAGTTTTATTATGAGCCTTCCTGCATCATCATCGAATCCTTCTATTTGACCATAATTATTACTTTGTTCTCCAGCTATAATTTTCACAAATGTTCCTTTCTCGATTTTAACTTCTTCCTCTTCTTTTTTGAAATCTGTATTTTTCTTCTGCAATGCTACTTTGTCTGCTCCAAGACCCATACCTTTTGGTCGTAATTCTGGTATGACAGCTGCTACTAATCTGTAATAGTTAGAATAAACGATTGTGAAATAAAAAATGATGTTCTCTGTTTACTTTCCAATAAGTGATGTATTAAATACATATAATTAATTTAATCCAGAGTAAAATTCATACTTTTCATTTCAACCAATTCCCTTTCCTGGTTGCCATCCCATTCCCCTTAACATTGCTACACCAAAAGCATCAATAGGAATTTTTTCATAATCTTCTAACGTAGACTGAAAAATACAAAACGATATTTATAATATGCAAATGTAATACATCTGTGCATTGCACATCAATATGTTGATAACGTACCTGTTCTTTGCCTCTTAATGATTCATCTTCTACTAAAGGTAAAGTTAAATCATTTGTTTTAGTTTCATATTTATTCTTTGACTTAAGTTCCCCAATGATTTCTTTAGTCGCTTGCTCTTCTAAAGTAACAACTTTATTTTCACTATCTTCAACTGGCTCTTTCTTTATTGATATTATTGGCGATGTTTTTCCATTAGATAGCTTTGATTTTGCCTCGTTAACACTAGCGTCTCCTACCTTTTCCTTATCTGCCTTCGGAAGGAAAATGTCTGCATCTATTTTATTAAGAATTCTATCATGCCAGGTTTTTGAACCTAGTAATGGAATAATTAGAGGTTCATCTTTTTTTTCTTCCTCATTGAAATAAAAAAATTGTTTTCAAATATATATATTCCGCTATTGGTGATTTTTATAGGTTAGGTTGAGGTTATATGTTTCTTGATTATAAATTTTACTTTTTGAACTCACCCTATTACTTTAATACCTTTCTCATCAAGGCATTCAATGTAATCAACTTTCTTTTTTTCTTGTGGAATAGCATTTTTTAACACAGGTTTCTTAATAGATTTCGCAAAACCGAAGGAAATCTTCTTTCCTTCTTCTGCCATTTATTTGTTATTTTAACACTGACTTATAGATCAATACACATGTATATACTAGACATAAAGATTGATGTCACTTGAATCTACGTACATGAATCTGATATCTTATTATACTTTATTAATCTACTCAAAATTACTTGCACATTACTAAAATTTCATTCCGACAATGTATCAAGCGTCTGAATAAGTGACATTAAAGTAAACATATATCAAAGAGGAAATAAGAAGAACTGACGCCTATGGTTTTCTATGTTACAGAGCTAGTGCTGCATCATACGGCCAAATGCCGAAGGTGGCTTATGCTAGTATATACCTGCCTATACGTTTCAATGAGAAAATCGATATTATGTGTTCATGTGAAAATTCACATTTCCCTAGGAGCTGTATTTTGATAGATTTAAGCTTCTAATGGAGCATTTTAAACGTATAGAGTATACTATGAAGTAGATAGTAGTGCGGATCATTTTATATTCATAGAAAGTTTGAATGTATAGAAATGTACAAAATGCTCATGATATGCAAAAATATGCAAAATATTCAAAGTAAACCAATCATCAAAAAGTTTAGAAGGTGAAACAAATTTCTTTAATAACACCTAGATTAATTTTTATTTGTTAACAATCCCATATATAACCATAGCTTTCGCCCGGCGCATATACGCGCCCATACATGCGTTAATAAGATAAAAGGAAATAAAAGACAGATTATCGATAAAATACACTAACACATATGTAATACGTGGAGATATTACCACTCAGATTACACATATTATATATTATAAGGGAAGATGTATACCACGTATACATATATGTAGAACGAACATTTCAAACTTGTTTATAACGCGTGCGCACACATACATGCACGCACACGAACAATTTTTCGAACGATAATTATATTAATAATTTATAACCATTTATATTTTTATATTTTTATATTTTTATATTTTTATATTTTTATATGATAAGCATTTATATTTTTTAAAATATGTTCTTATGGCATACATATTTATTCCACGCTTCATATCTATCCACATCCGTAACTGTAGGTGACATTGTTTTTTAACAATTTTGCTATTATTTCATAATTCTTTAATTCATATTTCAAAGTCGTAACAGATGTTTCTTTTTTTTTTTTTTTTTTTCAAGTTTTTCCCATATTGGACTTATTTCGAGCAGCCATGCTTGCTTACAAAGCAATTTTATATCCACGCAAGAATATTTTTCAGTAGATTTTATTATGTGGTTTACAATATCCATATTCTCTAATAACTGGTTGCTAAGGTATAATTTGAACATACCAAGTCGAGTAACTTCATTTGGTAATGATACGTATATTTTCTTTTCAAGGCATCTGCGTAAAGCTGCATCAATGTCCCTAATAATATATTTACAATAAATATTATTGTTCTGTTATATTAATAATAACAAAGGAATATTCCGCACAACACAATAATTAAGATTAAGATAATGAATAATTATGATATTAAGATATTTTCTACTTAGAAAACATTGAAATAGCGTGATATACATAGCAAGGGCAATTAGTTGCAGCCAAAAGAACTACATTAGAATTTTCGTTAGATACTAATCCATCCAATCTAGAAAGAAGTTCTGATCTGAATCTCTTTGCAGGTTCAGACAATGTACAGTTTACTCCTTTATTTGTGCCTATCCAGTCAATCTCGTCGATAAAAATAATTGTAGGCGAAAAATTATAGGCAAGTTCAAATAAAACCTGTTCAGTTTAACAAATGTATTAATGTAACTATTCTATTTATATATGATTATTATTATATATGATATATTCCAGAATCTCTTCTTCATAGACAAAGGAAATCAACTTACACGGATATACTTCTCGGAATCACCTCTCCATTTGCTCACCAATGAGCTGGCCGTTATGTTAAAAAAGGTGCATTGACATTCCAGGGAGAAAATGGGCCTTTAAAAAAGATAAGGTACTTGAGGAGATACACAATGGCCTCCTTAATAGCAGATTTACATTCCTCTAGGCCTACGATGTTGTCCCAATATACATTTAATTTTGTCAGTATGATTTCCTACGACAATACAAAGATGAAATGGCGCATAATCTCCGTATTAATTTCCGTAAGTGTTATGTAATTCGTTATTTAAAGCTTTACTGAAATCAGTATTTACAATACGTATATTAATCGAAAATAACTTACGCATGAAATGTCTTCAATAATCTTCCATAATTCCAGATTGTCTATATAAAGCTTCTGAGCCTATTTTGATATCTTTGATTGCGTGGATTGTTCCATTAAGATGTTAAATAGCTCTCCTCTTCTGATGAAGATTCATCGCTTTCATTGGCGAAAATTGATGTCACTGTCATTGCGAGATTAATATCATCCGTAGCATCACCCCTCATCTTCTGTTGTGCATTCCTCCCTTTCACAGACCCAGATACAGACTCACTTCTCGTTTGTTTGCTAACAGATTTGACACGTTTTACTACTTCTTCAAAGATTGAATGATATTGTAATCGATACGTTGAATACGTTGAGAACGTTGAATAGTGTTAAATAATTTAAATTCTTACACTTTGTTCGCATTTGTCATTTCCCTCGTCTTTATTTCCTTTTCAGTTATTTTCTTGCACAATATAGGATATTTTTGGAATTTCATCTTGTAATAATTTTCATATTCTGTAAGAATAATTTCCAAATCGACGTTGTCGCAGACTCGATATTTCCGAGGTAGACGAGCTTCCCGGATTAATACATCGCTAATGTCTACATATCTAAAAAATATAATTTTTAATTCATTGAACAAATTTTATGCTATGAGTACACACTATACGATAATCATCAATTAACTGTTTTATTTCTAGGTAAGACAGACAAAAAGAATGTACTGTCTATTTATTATTATATAAATCCTCGGCGATAATTTTTTGCCTTCTGCCTTTTAATTTCTAATTTTTAAAGTTTGAATTTAAATATATTTTCATTTATAACTAGTTAATCTACGTTATCGATTGAGTTACTCTATAACTACTGAGTTACCGATGTCGATTTTCAAATTTTGGTTCCTTCCCCTCTTTCCGCACTAATTTCTATTTCGATTGGTCGCCGATATTATTCGAAAAAATTGCAACTAAGAAGATATCTAAATATATACACATAATATAAATATATAAACATAATTTTGTTATCTACTATCTTGATACGTGCAAAGATAAATCTTAATGATATATAATACAGCGTAAATGGTTATAAATAATTAATTATTGACAATAATTATAAGAATTATCGAAAGAAAAAATCATAGATACTATGTGCGAGTGTAAAATATCACAAAAAATGAACAACAATTGTGAAAAACGCAATATGGCAAATCAATGACAAAACACACTCATGACTGTCATGGAAGTTCCAAAGTCTTTTCGCAAATTATGAGATATCTTATTTGTGGTACCTTGCAGCGATAAATCACCGTTCATTGTAATAGTTTTAAATGTGATAATGATATCCTTGTATTGACTATCGTTTTTCGATAGTTACGAGAATTTTCGTTTATTACTTTGAGACAATCCGTCACTTCCTTTCTCTTATAAAGTTTCCCTTCAACTCCGTTGAAAACTGAGCATCAAACAGGAGACGAACGATTTGTTGTCATGGCAATGTTAGTTCACACGTAAGCAGGGTGCGAATATAATGATGGAATAGTCGAATCCTGTCTACTGTATAGTAAGATGGATGCGACATGGAAATAGAAAGAGAAGGCTGTATATAAGCATTTTCTGTCCTTGTTTAATCAGGCATGCACACTAGTGGACACTGACGGCGCTCGTTTACCGTTGTTACACATTTCCGGTACAAGTACGCGGGCATTAGAGAAGGACGGAACGGTCTCTCTCTTTACCCCTATATCGCGTTTTTAGTTCGCTCACGCGCTCTGTACTTATATCTATTACATTTCCACCATAAGCAGCGGCCGTGCAGTGACTTACAAAAGTTTCGAACTCGCGGACGTTTAATCACGTTCCCTACTCCGAAGGGGTAAGTACAAAGTTGCTCGTCTCAGTACTCTTGTTAGAAGTTTTATCATCTTTTTCATTTCGTGGCTACAAGTTTCCCAGGAAATTCTTATCGTTTTACAAGGGCTGTGGGACACAGTGACGTCAGCTATCGATCATATACGCGAATTTGTTGTAAATTAATTAGGAGAATATCTGGAGTTGTTTATCGTTGCCAGCTGTAAAATATTAGAATTTTTCATTCATAATTGTCATATTTTCGACTCTTCCGTTGCCAAGACCATCTTGAAAGATTTTTGGTATGTTCCATCACCCTTGTTAAAAGTGTGCCCATTGGTTAGCTATATTGATTTTAAAAACCAATACGTATATCAAGTTTATTATTTAACAGAAACAAAGAAATTCGTTTTATTAACGAATTTTCGATGTTTCTTCTCAATTTCCTTTAGCATCGAACGAAGAACATTATTTGATCAAACGTTTCATCGTTCAGATTATATTTCGTTTAAAAAGATTGAAATTGATATTGAGATAAAATCAAAAAGTATCCGTTGTTCTCGAACATTCTAGTATTCCTTCGCCGCCCGGGAGAAAGACAGGTATGAAGAAAGAGGATATTTTTTTTTATTAACTTTTTAATATTGATATTTCGACAAATATTGACGTGTGCAGTGAGAAAATCGAGTGAAATTTTCAATAATATCGTTTTAATAATTTGTGAAACGAATTAGTTTGGTTTTTTCCATTTTTATTAGTTTCCGTCAGTGCTGATTGACGCGCCACTCCAGTTTCCATTTCCGTTTCTCGAAATTTCCTACGTCCTTGGTCTTTGGGACTCTTTGCCCAGGTAACTGCATTGCTTCTGGGTACGTCTCACCGTTCGGGTCTCTCGAGCTTTCGGTGTCAGTTGTTACCGTTGAAGGAAGAGAAGCTAGTGACGGATATTATCGGATAAATCGTTTATTCTGGAAAAGTTCGAGTAAGTTCGTTCTGTTTGAATAAATCAAGACATAGATCAATTTTTATCGTATCATCGTGATTCGCCATGTCGTACGTTTGGTTTCGGGATACCATATGTTTTTAATTTGGTACTTTTAATTTGACATTTTACGCCTATAATCGTGACAGGAAGATACTTTCAGTGAATTATAAATATTTTAAATTATAAATTATAAATATTTGTTATAAATTACAATCATACTACGGGGAAAAGTGAAACATATGTTTTCTTGTGGAACGATTCATGTGATAGTAAATTATTCGAAGCATAATAATGCAATTATTTCTGTGTTATTGCTTTATCGAAGCATAATAAAGCATTAAACATCTATACGGTAACATTTACGGACGAATATTGGGGTAATATTATCGCGTCGCTTTAATCTGGCATTTAATGCTTTGATTGCGGTCTTTGAAATGGCATCACAGATGCTGGTATAATATCACACGAAAAAGGAAGGACCACCAAGTGCACCAGTGCGTTGCAGCCATCGGGGGTGGCTTTGACGCCGGTGCCGAGGAGAGGCGCAGAACGTGTTCGATCGACCCGCGAACGCAGCCCGTGCTCGTACTGCGACAGAGTTCGTTTCAGTTAGTCTCAGTCGCTGTTTGCCCGTCGACAGCGTATAGTCGCGCCGGCCAACGATTATTTTTTTCTTTTTTTGTTTCTCGATAATTCTCTCGCAACGTTCTATACGTACACGTTCTATACGTACACCATCAGTTTATCGCGTGATCATTGTTCCCGCTTCCCCTACCTTTTGTCACGTCCTTCAAAGAAGATTTCCCTTCAGTTTTTTGTTGTTTGGGGAAAATTCATCGCTCGGACACATGGATTTATCGACACGACGGTTTATCGAGGCATCAGCGTGATGTACTTTTCAAGTTTCATATTTTCTCTATGATACTTTCTAAGGAGAATTTAGAATTCGAAAGATATCAATTTCCAGGAAATATAGGTCTTTATGAGACCATCGATAGGTTTGAATTTAATTAACTCTCTTATAATTGGTATTTCAATTTTTTAATTCCTTAAATTTAGCTTTCTTTAGACGATATAACGCGGGCATTTTATGATATATCCAATATATTCGTATATATTTTACTTTATACATTCGATAAATTTCCTTGGTTGGCCGGCCTGCAACCCACATACGGCACTTAATAAAAATTTGTTTCGTTAGAGGTCGGTGTTTGTTCATCTTCGTCATAAAAATGTCATGACGTCATATCATATCACAAGGGTTCTTCTGAAAGCTAGATATTCGATAACAAGATTAATGGTCTTCGGTAGCTTGCAATGTCAAGCTTTGAACTGGCGGGATCGCCTTGCTGTCAAATCGCCATTCAGCAGCGACCATATTCTTTAACTACGTTCAAGACGTATATCACGCTACAGGAACCATCAAAGGAGGATAATTGCAAGTTAGTTGCCCCTTAGAAACGAGACAGTTGGTTGTTACTTGTTATCCGTAGTTGGTAGTTGTTCTCCTTAGTCGCCACATATTATAAAGACGACATTCATAGTCACCAGTTGCCTTCGCTAATAGTTTCTTGTTGTCTGTAGTTAGTTCTCGTCATCGCTATGTATTCCATCAACCACGTAAAATTTAACATATAGGATTTTATTCTTTTTTATTCTTTCTGTAGGAAGATTCTTTAAGTAATATGAATTTAAGTAACTATTTTATGATACAATAAAGTGGAAAAACGATTATTTTACGTAACGTAATGTTTTAAAGAACATTGAATTTAAAGGATTCAGATAGATATCTTAAACGTAATTAAACCCTCCATATCGTAACAAATTAAAAGAAATTGCGCAAGAAAGTACAAATACATTTAATGCATAAAACATATATTTAAAATCCAAATGTAGGCGTTGACGCGTGCGTGCTACATGTTCGAAACGTTCGTTACATCCGCGATAAAATTTGTAACGACGAAGAAGCTTAACATATGGTGTGCTTCAAGACGATAGTAAAAAGTGTTGGCGGATTTTTCGAAATTTCTTCCATTCTTAATAAAAATATATTGTATAAATATAGTAAGATTTTTCAAATTTAAATAGTTATAATGATTTGAAACTTTACAATCGTACGGTTCTGTTTTATCCTTTGAATATACCTGTCATTTTCATATCTCCTTTTAACTAAACTAAATATTTGGAAATCCTATAATTTGTACACTTCTATTTGTGAATAAGATCGATGAAATTAACGCGTAACTATGCTTTCAATAATGGCTTCGATGTATTGCTCACCATTATGGCGGATTAACGTCTCTAAGTGATCGACCTTAATCACTAAATGGCAGCCGCGATTCAGTGGTAGAGCCTTACACATGACGGACATTGCAAGCGCTTGTAAGACGTCTATCGTGAAACGTTTCCAATAGCATCGATTACGACGACGGTGAAATCCGAATAGAAATATATATCGCGTATCGCTTCAGTCTGACATGTCTTAAAATAGAATCACAATTTTTCGTTCTTAAATAAAAAAAAAAAAAAAAATAAGAAAAAAGAAAAAAAAGTCTATAAAAATTATATGCAAATAAAATAGATAAATGGATAAATGGTTGTACAAATTTATAAAACAGATATTACAAATATACGTAAATAAATTATATATTTATAAGTTGTTTGTTTAAATATCTGTTTGTTTAAATAAATAAAAGGGATATTTACGACTTACAATGAACGTAGTCCTGTTTTTAGTTTTAAACAAAGCAAAAACGGATAACAACTTTTTAAAATGTAAAACTCAACGCAACAGTGGTTTGTTTTAATTAATCAATAACGTTCAAAGTTAATTAATTTAGAGTGGTTTGTACATTTTGTATGCTCGCCGTATTTTAACGTTTGATGTGTAACGTTTGATGTAGTACTTGATGCCCGAAAAATCGAAAAATAATTAAATTTGATCGTTTCGTCGAATTTACAAGTGTGTATATTCGTGTGAAATCCTATGTGCTTGTGTATGCTGATGTGAAAGGCGGTAATATATTTTTCTTTTTTCGATTATTGTTGTCAACTTTTGTGTGGAATAAATCAATTCCGTGAATAGAAGTGCAATCAATACAGCTTACTATGAAATGATAGCACAACAACAGTACATATCGCCATTGACGTCAGCTTCACAAAATTTCTCGAGTATCGAGGTCGTCCATTTGGGTTAAGAATTTATTTCCAAAATGCCACAAGCACGAATATCTTATGGAAATCCACTGTATTTCCACTGTAATTTTTAATAATCAGATTCCATATTGTATGCTACGATTCGAGGAAAATCCGCAGCTAATTATTATCTTTGCTGCCTTTAAATACCATAAATAGTCGTCCGTAAATTTTAAAAGATTTTCTGTGCCATACTTATATTGTGTATTTTAGTCTTAAGGTGCGGGTCGTGTTCAATTAATCGAAAGTGATGAAACTGTAATGGGTCACGATAGTCAAATATTAAAAATGGTCTCGTTGGCTACATTTAAAATCTTTACGAGATATATATGCATAGTACGTTGCTACTAGCAACGGGTAGCGATGAGCAATAGAGAACAGTACCTTCCTTATCTCGTCGTGATTATGTACATACCAGTAATGCACAGTACTCGTACTGAATATCTTACAACATCTACATAGATTTTCAGATTTGTTTCGAATATTACCAGCATAACCATGATAGTAGAATTCTGTTACAGTATTAATTCTATAGTGCCGTTATGCATAATACAGCCCTAAAATGTTTCTACAAATATACGAATATTTTCGTCAGCTACTATATTCCAACCATGGCTTATTATGAAAGGAAATATATAACGAAATTACTTGTTTTTTTAGACTAAATTAGTTTAATTTGAATAATTTTAGTAATTGTGTAGGATCGAACAACAACTTATCATTAGCTTCACTCGAGACTTGATTGCACGTAGCAACGTAATTGCGTTGGAACTGAGGGTAGAAAACAATGTCAACCGTTAGACGCGTCTGTCTGGCGAATGTGTAACGCGTGAATAATAGATGGCGGCAATCACGTGAACCCTACTTATAGCTGTTTCGGCTTATATCGTAGCATTCAACCTAGGGTAAAACGATAGGGATCATTAGAAGTTGAAAGGCCGGCTGATCAGCCTCATTTTGTTCCATTTTTTAATCAAGCGATGAATCGACAAATTGTACAGATTTCGATGGTTATCACAGTTCTCTGGGAATTTTCAAGCGCGGTTCGTCGAATTTAGTCGGATTGGCTACAGACTCTTTTACGAGCAGCTTGAAACTCGATCTAGTTTCGAGAAAATGAAAAATTCGTTTTATCTCTTTGCTTCCCTGTTCCTTCCTTCCTCTTTTTTTTTGCTTTTTACATTGCGTTAAGACCGGCTAAATAATATTGATTGCCATGGACGTTGGCTGGTTCAAAATCACTGACATCGACGATAACAAAAGTAAGTTTGATGATCATTTATCTGAGCCGGTGTTATTCGACTTGAGCTCTGCACATTTGTTAATATTATTCTAGTAGGGATGAGATACTACAAATTTTAAATAACTTCGATTAAAATTATATTATAAAAATTATATTACATTAACGTTTAGAAGTCAATAAAGTGGAAAGAATTACGCGAGATAATGTAAATATAAATTACATTACAAGGAAACAATACGGCTAGGTAATTTGAAACATTCTGGCTAAAATTGCATTCTTTCAAAGTTAGGACGTACAGTATTTACAAAGCAGATTAAGTATCAAATGGGGTACTTAAGAAAATTCATGTTATCATTCTTTAGTAAACATTTTCAGGTTATAGCCTTCTGCAAAAGCTGCTTTTCGTTACGTTAACGTATTCATTATTAATATTAATCATATTGTTCTTATCTCCTAGGGGCATAACAATCCATTTTTATATTGTGTTAAAGCTAAATTTCTATTATATTTTCGCAAAATTTTCTTTCGTTTTATAGAGAAATGATAGATACACAGCATTTTTTGTTTTATGTTATTTTATATTAAATTGGAGAAAGGTGGATCGCACATAATTGAATAAAATAATATAATGCAAAAAATATCGTACATCTATCATTTCTTTATAAACCGAAAGAAACTTTTGGAACAACCTAATATTTCTCTCCAACGACACTTCTACGATGTTAAAATATTTGATAAAAATATTTGATAAAAATATTAAGAAATTCTAATATTGATTTAAACGTATCGATTTATTTACTTTTCGCTGCCAGAAATTGTTAATTATGATTTCCACTTGAAAGCGTATTTCATATTATGAGGATAAATGATCAAATTCATCTCTAATATACACGTTAGAGAGTCATTTATAGCTGCAATCCTGTTTACCGCTCATATTCCTGGAACTCGATAATTCACTAGGCGATTGCTTTAACCGTGCAGAATACATCCATAAATAATTAATCGCCATTAATATTCCATCGACTTTTGAAAATCCCTGATGTGATCTATTTCACGTGATGAGAATACGTGTAAAGTGAGGTTATTGCTTGATTATCTTTAGTCGAATAAATCGAGTGATTCAAATTATAATGCGGAAGAAAGTCAAAACTATGTATATTATTTTTTTCAATTTTTATGTATCATTTGACGGAAGGAAATTTCGTAAGTAAGGTTCACCTTCTTTAATGTCAATGATTTTGACATATGTTATTAAGCTCCAAATTCTAAGCAATCTTCTATATATATATATATATATATGTAGTATCTTAATGGGTCTTAGAGGAAAGGACAAGTAATGATGTTTTGATTTAATAAATAATGTTCGAAGCAACGAAATGATTACGATGCTGTCGTACGTCTTATTCTCATAGACGGCTTCCGACTTCCCGATTCACACTCTTCCGCTTCTACACTCGCTCGCTCTCGCTTCTCAAGTCACACTCTGCACACCTTTTGCATCCGTCTTCTCCGGCTTCTCAACTAACACTGCCTTTAGCGTCTCTTTGTCTTTTCCCGTCCTATCGGACACGTGTCCCGAAACGCCCGTGGCCAGAGTCACGCAGGCCCTTTCCACGAAACTATCCACTTAAAAAGAACCGACGACACATTGATGTACCCGACGATGCCGCGGCTCTCGCGGCATTGTTTATGGTTCGGCAGATATCTTAGGCCTTTTGTCCACGATACTACATATATAACATACGTATAATAGCCAAAGTTCAACTGCCAAGTATACGCAAAGCTTTTATTTTCAATTTATGCGACACCACTATGTTTCATGAATTTATTTGCTAACGGTATTGAAACAAATAACAAGCAGAGGACGAACTATCCGTGAACTGTTTTGCCAACGAGTACGCTTCCAATATTTTCTGTTTGAGAAAACACACTTGTTGCTGTTGCAACTCCAAATATTTTTACAGCCGACGTTTTTGCCATGAATCATCGGCTAACATATAAAATAGAGAAAAGCCATAGTTGATTGTAATGGAAATTTAGAAAACCTGAAACTCGATATAGAAGGGAAAAATAAAGGAAAGGAAGGGAGAGATAATTGGAAGCTTGGGGCCAGGTTTAATTCACTGAAACCGGGCTGCTTGTGTCATCACGAAACAGAATTGCCAGTACGTCATTTCTGTGCTCCCGTCCTCGTAAAAACGGTTTCACTCGTTAAGAAAAAACGAATAGGCGGTGAAGAGAGAAAAAAGCAGACAGAGAGCGCTTTTAAAAAGCTGACGAAGCGTGCGTTGCCACAACGAGACACACGGTGCTATTTGTCGTTTTAAATTGCGCCGCAACTTGTTTTTCAGATCTTTGCTAGAGACACGTGAAAACACGTTGGAAGTATATTTCTTGTTTTTGTGGAATTTAGCTGGAAAATAAAAAATAACGTAAAACATGTACTTACGACTTACAGAGTAATTGAATGTATACACTATAATAACCAGCGATTTAAGGCTTTAAAAGATCGAAAAAAAAGAAAAGAAAAGAAGAAAGATAATATGTTGTGGCAGTCTAACTCGATCTAAGGAAATAGAGAGGGAGGGGGTTGGGGGGGGGGCAAAGCTTGTTAATCTGGAAAGAATACAAGCATCAATTTCAAGCACTTATAGAGAATCAAGCGGGCTTGTTAAGGTCGTAAGTTGGACAATTATCCCGTGTTAGGTTCAATCAGCTTAGTCCTACACAAAATTGATCGAATCATGTGAAAACAAATGTATTCTGATTTTTGTCGCAGATATTTCTGGTCTACGCACTCCAGTGCCCACAAAGCAGTTATTGAAACAGCTGATTTTCGCCTATTCTAGAGCGACAACATCCCCTGATCTTTTACAACCATGAAGGACCTGTACTCGAAAATACTTGCAATTCTCATCTGCTTGCAGGTTATTTTCGTCACTTTCTTCCCGTCAGGGGCTGGTAAGTTGATACTGATTAATTATACCATCGAAATTCTATATAATGGCTACAAAAAATATTTGCATCATTACCCTCATTTCCTAACGAAGGCGCGTTTTTTTACCAAGTTTTATATTTCATTTCATAGTATCAAATCTCTGTAGTTACACGAAAGTATTAAATGATAGGAAACTTGATATACACGAATTTAATTAATTAATAAGTTAGTCGATATACAGCCATTATTATTTCATGTGAAATATTACAACGTCAAAAACTTAACGTTCTTGTACGTACAGTATTAATCACAAATTGTAAGAATGTTTACTGATAAGCAAAATAGATAATATGGAAAACGCAGACCTATGGAAAGAGAATTCCTGACATTAGACAGGAATACGCGATTGCACGAAATATTTTATGGTATGTCTGACATGGAGAATATATGCGGCGAAGTACGAAAAATTCATCCTGAGATATGTATACGACCTACGCGGTACGGGACGTGTTATAAATGGTTTTCGCCACTCAGCCGTATTTGAATTTGTGAACACGATCGAACAAATGACGCGACAATTATTAATTGCCGTCTCTGCCTTAGTAACGATTCGCGTTGGAACGAGGTCGAATCGTTCCGATTCCACGCGCGATTAACAAATAATTACAGTGGACATCAATTACTTGGATGACCTTCGTCATTTCAGCTTAAAACGATTAATTTGATCAACCAACCAATTATTTCAATTAATACAATCTGCACTTTAAATTCGCACGTCTTGTGTATACACACCGGGCCAGAGAAAAGTTTTCATTCGTTCGAGTAGAACCTTCGTAGTCCTTGAGGACGCGTGTCGCTTCTCGTGCACCTAAAGTTTCGCTCAAATTAACCGATTTATTTGAATTCGAGCGAGTGAAAACCTCTTTGTCACCGTGAGTTTGTTACTTAATTGATACTCTTAGATGCCCTTTGCTTTCAATCTCTTACATCCATTCTTAATTAGTCAAGTCGTTTGACTTTTGACAAGTATTTTGAAACCATTTTACTAACACGAACCTACTTTTTTACTTGAGATTATCCGCTATTTTTATTCAAATGTATATGTACGTATATACACTTTTGAATTTTAAACGAACCTTCTATTATACCTATATCCTTTAAGTGCCGTTTTAAGTTTCAAGAGACTTTAACTCGGATAGCTCGACTTGGAGTTCTAACGTATACTGTAAAGCACACTTGCGAAGTAAAACAGCAAACACGATATAAAAACTTTTTGCCCATGTAAGAAATCGAATAACCTATTTCAACGGTGCTTTAATCTCATCGATGAAGCATCGATGCAACGAAGGAGCATCGTGATAGCCGCAATGCGGATCCGTTGAACAAAAATTTCCTGGTACGGTCGTTTTCGTAATGTTATTAACCGTTTTAGTGTCGGATGTTTCAAGACTCCGTATCGGTTTGTGCTGTGCAGCGCGATAGCGCTTCGTTTATTTATTTGCGAGTAGTACCGATCGACGCGATCGCGCTGCCCTTTTTCATCCTGTTTTTTTCATCGAAATATACCGTTCGACGTGCTCGCGCTTCATTTCATCGGTTATACTGGAAGCGTTACAACAAACACTCAAAAGTTTGCGAAATATTTATGCTCTGCGTTTCGTTTGTGTGATAACATTCTATAATGCAGGATTTGGTTTTCCGATTCAAGAGGTAATTTTTTATATTGGTTTTTTTTTTTATTTGGTTTATGATTATTTGAAAAACGAGTAATTACGAGAGGAAACTCTGATATGACTCGCGACGAGCACGCTTGAGCGCGTTGCGAATTAATGATCGTGACCATACATCGTGGCACAATTTACCACGGTACGCGAATAGAGTGATCACGCTGCGTGGCGTTAAAACGGTTAGCGTAACTGCGCGTACGATTGTCGAGTGACAAAGATATTGACGCTGGTAATCGTTTTCAGTGCATTTAGGAGGAAACTGTACTGATTTCGAAGGACGATCTGTCTTACATGGACAGATGTATGTGCCGGGACCTTGGATTTGCATACACTGCATATGTTACAATTCGAAGTCAACATCTTGCGGGCGTCTCCGCTGTTCAATTCCTGCGGTAAGTATATGCTCATTCTAAGAGCAACCAGCTTAACACAACCATGAGAAACTAAAGTACACCGTTAACGCTTGCATGCTGGTCGTTAAAACACATGCTGCGCGAATAGGGTACACAGCGATTCATTTAACTCGCCTTGAATTAGTTTTAGAAAGACAAACATGGACAGGGATAATTTTTGTCACGAGTCGTTTAATTTATTCGTTCATTAGAACGAATTAATTTACACCTGCTGAGATCGCGATTGATGCGACAAATTCGAAATCTTGTTCCATATAAATATTTTTAAACAAGCACGTCGTAAGCTTTGTATATTTTTTAATCGCAACGAAACTGTTCAGAGAAATGCTGAAATTATTAATTATAAAAGGAGATTTCTACGCATCGTTGTAAAAGTGTCAGGGAAAATATTCGTGAAACAGTTACGTTGTTACAAGTTCTACAAGAAGAAATATCGAAAATCACGTTCCACTTATTCAGTTGCACGTGTAAAAGGTATCTTGCGTTCGCGCAAAAAATCTCTGAAGGATACATGCTTTATAATAATTGGAGTGTCGAAGTTGTTACACGGATCGGCGTACACGTACCTTTTAATGAAACTAGGTTACTCATTCGTTATTCGTTCCTAATTTTCAGCTTCACGATTTTTACGCAATAAAATTTTATACACCTGTTCGGTTTATAAATGATTCAATTCAAATTTAACAGAATTAAAGTTGAAATAATCATTTGTACTTCATTAAAAGGTTCTTTCAGCATCTCGTTTCAATATTTTTATTGGTAATATTTTGTTGATCGTTATATTTAAATGGAGTTTTTCAAAGGAGAGACATTTTAAGGTAGGAAATGGACATACATTTATAATAAGAATTCAGAAGAAAGAATATTTCATACAGAAAGAAATATTCCGTATGTATAAATAACTACGCTATGAATTTTATATGTATCGGATATTCCTTCTGGTTAATGTATCTGATGTTTTTTCACGCGAGATAGCGTATATTTGCATCTATATGTCTCTTCGTTTCTCAGTAGTAAAACTTAGCATTCATGCGGCTGATAAGTAGTTACGCACTGACAACGAGAAACATAAAATGAGTAAGAAGCATGAGACATTCTATAGGAAAAATAAACTTGTTTTTATCTTTCATTGCATATTCGTCAGAATATTGTTAATAAATATTTAAGTTAAGATTTCAGTTGAAATAAATACATAGGATTAGACATTTATTTATATATATATCTATGAACGCATTTGACATAAAATTTTGATAACGACTAAAATTATATATTCTGATATTAAATTAATTTAGTGAGAATAAAAAACTAATTTTTTTAAACAAGATTTTGTATAAAGTTATATTTATTAGGAAAAGTTCGTTCATCCCTTTATAATATGATAGGATTAGACTCATAGCTGTGTAAATCATTTCATGGAATAGTATATGTGTGCGTGTGTGTTCTAAGTTTTTACTATAAAAATGCTAAATGTACTAGGAGACGTTTTTAAAAATTCATACATTTTTCTTCATCAAACATATCAATCGTTATATTGAAAAGTTAATTATCTATTATTTGTTTCGAGCTGCACATTGATTGAGACATTCCTGTTGGTTATAATTGCGAATTTAACGCAACGAAGTTGTTTGAATCCCTTGCGAGCATGTAAATATATCGTCGAATTAATAGGTCAATTACTTGAGGTTGGAATTGAAAGAAAGAGAAAGGTGGAGGAGAAGTCTTGCGTTTGAATGCGGGACACTTTTAAAGCCCACAGTTCGCTGAAATTGCCAGAGAATTCAATTAAATGGCAAATTAAACCATTGAACTGAATCTGTTTCCAATCGCGAGCTTAGAAGTTCTATCCTTTGAATTTTTATATCAGTCAACTTTCTTTTTGTACGTACGGTAACGAATACAATTCATGAATTAATGAAGTATGTAATTGGATGAAAGTTCTTCTTCCTGGATTCAGTTTAGACTAAGAAAAATTATATAATAACGAAATTATCAACTTAAAATTGATAGAGTGTATAGTTTTTTTTCTTTTTTTTTTTTTTTGCGTGAGGAGGGGAAAATGCTGTTACGCATACCCAGTGATCCGCATCACTGGGTTATGTGGGACTCGGGCGGATGTTGTTGCCATACCCACTAAAAACCCCTCCTCCTTTTTCCTTTGCTTTGAGGACAGACAACCCCGGTAAAACCTGTCGGCAGTCATCAGGGTTGTCCTTTCATGCCCCGTTGTATCTTCTTCGTCGGGCAGCTATTCTGTATATTCAGTATTGCTCTCGTCATCTTCTCAGCTAGTTCAGAATACTGGGCTGATCTCCTTCTGTGGTTCTTTGTTGTCTTGTATCTCTGCCTTCACTGCTCCGCGTAGTTGTTGTTGCTCTCGTTCTCCTCCTTGCCTCCTTCAAGGCCTTCGCTGTCACCCTCCTGTGAGACATGACGGTCTTGCGAAATTGCCTGAATTTATCCCAGCTCTCGTTCTTGGCGGTCACCGTGGCGATCAGATTGTCCACGTCTATCTTCTCGCCAAGAGCGTTCTCCAGCTCAATCCTTCTGTCCGTTCACCTCGGGCACGTGAAGAGGGCGTGCTCTGCATCGTCGTTAGGGTCTCCACAGTCGAGACAGTTGCTGTCGCTGCTCTTGCCAATCCTCTTTCTATAGACACCGAAACTCCTGTAGAGGTGGCCGTGTGTGCGTTATATATTTATTGGACGTGCGTGATAGCTGTGGTAGTTGGGCCTGGTCCGCTGTAATTGTCACTGGGGGCTGTAGATGTCGCTGCCGTCGTCCGACACTAGTTAGTGTCGAGTGCCGCCACACTCCCATGCCCGGTTAACAGCTGCATGCTGTGATGATCGATGTCCATCTTCTTTTTGGTAAATAGCAGCGCACTCGGTATTAATTTCCTTGCGCCTCCAGTTCCCCCTTCAGCTCGTTGCCGTCATCCGCGCCGATCTTGGTCTTATGGATCTTGTTCCACTCGTAAGTCTCTCCGAGCATCTTTATCTTTATGTAGATCGGGAGATTTCCGGTCAACACGCAAAGTGCCGCGTGGAGACGGTACGATATGCCGTCGTTGTTATGCACAGGGCCGTTCGTTGTGCCCGTTTCAGCTTCTTCCTGTTCTTATCGGTATTCGCTAAGCTAATTCTTCTTTCTGAACCCATACTGCCTCCGATGGAACGGGTCCGTTCCGATGCATCTCTCGATGATCTTCTTAAAGCATTTTTCCCAGATCTTGCTCATGGCTGGGAGTATGCTTATCGGCCGGTACGCGTTAGGGAGACTGGGATCCTTTCCCGGCTTCCTTAGCAGTATTACTCTGGCCGTCTTCCAGCAGTCTGGTTCCAGCTTGCTTCCAGCTCCTGCTTCCAGCAGTCCAGGAGTCTTCCATCGACTCCTGCAGCCTTCTTGGTGTTCATTCTTCCGGCGGCATCGACGACATCGCCTTCGCCGATGACGACGCTGAAGCTGATGTCTCCTTCTTCTTCGGTCTCTGCCTCTTCGCGGCCCTCGTAATGG
>NW_026109445.1:0-37436 GCF_024516045.1 Bombus affinis | reverse complement strand
TGATGCAATATGTAGTCATACGTTATAGCGTAATACTCTATAACGTTATAAGTTATAATGTAATAGTATATGACGTTATGCGTCATATAGTGATGCAATATAACGCTATAAGTGATATACTGTTGCAATATAACGTTATATCTTATAACGTAATAGTATATAACGTTATACGTCATATAGTGATGCAGTACAACGTTATAGGTTATAGCGTAATAGTATATGACGTTATACGTCATATAGCGGTGCAATATAACGTTATAAGTGATATAGTGATGCAATATAACGTTATAAGTGATATAGTGGAACAGTATAACGTTATAAGCGATATAGTGATGCAATATAACGTTATAAGTAATATAGTGATGCAATATAAGGTTATGCGTTATAACGTAATAGTATAAATCGTGATGCGATATAAGGTAATACTCTATAACGCTATACGTTATAACGTAACAGTTCATAACGTTATACGTCTGATAGGGATGCTACATAACGTTATAAGTGATATAGTGAAGCAATATAACGTTATATCTTATAACGTAATAGTATATAACGTTATACGTCATATAGTGATGCAGTACAACGTTATAGGTTATAGCGTAATAGTATATTACGTTATACGTCATATAGCTGTGCTATATAACGTTATAAGTGATATAGTGATGCAATATAACATTATAAGTGATATAGTGTTACAATATAACGTTATAAGCGATATAGTGATGCAATATGACGTTATAAGTGATATAGTGATGCAATATAAGGTTATGCGTTATAACGTAATAGTATAAATCGTTATACGATATAAGGTAATACTCTATAACGCTATACGTTATAACGTAATAGTTCATAACGTTATACGTGATATAGGGATGCTATATAACGTTATAAGTGATATAGTGTTGCAATATAACGTTATATCTTATAACGTAATAGTATATAACGTTTTACGTCATATAGTGATGCAATATATCGTTATACGTCATAACGTAATAGTATATAACGTTATACGTCATATAGTGACACAATATAACGTTATACGTTATAACGTAATAGTATATAACGTTATACGTCATATAGTGATGCAGTATAGCGTTATTGGTTATAACGCAATAGTATATAACGTTATACGTCACATAGTCATGCAATATGTCGTTATACGTTGTAACGTAATGCTCCATAACGTTATGCGTCATATAGTAATGCAATATACCGTTATACGTTATAACGTAAAAGTATATGACGTTATTCGTCATATAGTGATGCAATATGTAGTCATACGTTATAGCGTAATACTCTATAACGTTATAAGTTATAATGTAATAGTATATGACGTTATGCGTCATATAGTGATGCAATATAACGTTATAGGTGATATAGTGATGCAACATAACGTTATGCGTTATAACGTAATAGTATGTAACGTTATACGTTAAAACGTAATACTCCATAACGTTATAGGTCATATAGTGGTGCAATATATCGTTATACCTTATAATGTAATAGTATATAAGGTTATACTTCATATAGTGATGCAATATATCGCTATACCTTATAACGTAATAGTATATAACGTTATACGTCATATAGTGATGCAGTATAACGTTATAGGTTATAACGTAATAGTATATGACGATATACGTCATATAGTGGTGCAATATAACGTTACGCGTTATAACGTACTAGTATATAACGTTACGCTTCATATAGTGAAGCAATATAACGTTATAAGTGATATAGTGATGCAATATAACGTTATACCTTATAACGTAATAGTATATAAGGTTATACTTCATATAGTGATGCATTATACCGTTATACCTTATATCGTAATAGTATATATCGTTATACGTCATATAGAGACGCAGTATAACGTTATAGGTTCTAACGCAATAGTATATAACGTTATACGTCACATAGTGATGAAAGATATAGTTATCCGTTATAACGTAATAGTATATAACGTTATACGTTAAAACGTAATACTCCATAACGTTATACGTCATATAGTAATGCAATATAACGTTATACGTCACATAACGATGAAATATATCGTTATCCGCTATAACGTAATAGTATATAACGTTATACGTCAAATAGTGATGCAATATATCGTTATACGTTATACCGTAATAGTATATAACGTTATACGCCATATAGTGATGCAGTATAACGTTATAGGTTATAACGCAATAGTATATAACGTTATACGTCACATAGTCATGCAATATGTCGTTATACGTTGTAACGTAATGCTCCATAACGTTATGCGTCATATAGTAATGCAATATACCGTTATACGTTATAACGTAAAAGTATATGACGTTATTCGTCATATAGTGGTACAATATGTAGTCATACGTTATAGCGTAATACTCTATAACGTTATAAGTTATAATGTAATAGTATATGAAGTTATGCGCCATATAGTGATGCCATATAAAGTTATAAGTGATATAGTCATGCAATATAACGTTGTAAGTGATATAGTGATGCAATATAACGTTATACCTTATAACGTAATAATATATAACGTTATACGTCATATAGTGATGCAATATAACGTTATGCATTATAACGTAATAGTATAGAACGTTATACGTCACATAATGGTGCAATATAATGTTATACCTTATAACGTAATAGTATATAACGTTATACGTCATATAGTGACGCAGTATAACGTTATTGGTTGTAACGTAATAGTATATGACGTTATACGTCATAAAGTGGTGCAATATATCGTTATACCTTATAACGTAATAGTATATAAGGTTATACTCCATATAGTGATGCAATATATCGTTATACCTTATAACGTAATAGTATATAAGGTTATACTTCATATAGTGATGCAATATAACGTTATAAGTGATATAGTGATGCAATATAGCGTTATGCGTTATAACATAATAGTATAAATCGTTATAAGTTATAAGGTAATTCTCCATAACGTTATACGTTATAATGTAATAGTATATAACGTTATACGTCATATAGTGATGCAGTACAACGTTATAGGTTATAACGTAATAGTATATGACATTATACGTCATATAGCGGTGCAATATAACGTTATAAGTGATATAGTGATGCAACATAACGTTATGCGTTATAACGTAATAGTATATAGCGTTATACGATAAAACGTAATACTCCATAACGTTATAGGTCATATAGTGGTGCAATATGTTGTTATACATTATAACGTAATAGTATATAAGGTTATACTTCATATAGTGATGCATTATATCGTTATACCTTATAACGTTATAGTATATAACGTTATACGTCACATAGTGATGAAATATATCGTTATCCGTTATAACGTAATAGTATATAACGTTATACGGCATATAGTGATGCAATATAACGTTACGCGTTATAACGTACTAGTATATAACGTTACGCTTCATATAGTGAAGCAATATAACGTTATAAGTGTTATAGTGATGCAATATAACGTTATACCTTATAACGTAATAGTATATATGGTTATACTTCATATAGTGATGCAATATAACGTTATAAGTGATATAGTGATGCAATATAGCGTTATGCGTTATAACATAATAGTATAAATCGTTATGAGTTATAAGGTAATACTCCATAACGTTATACGTCATATAGTAATGCAATATAACGTTATACGTTATAACAGTATATGTCGTTATGCGTCATATTGTGACGCAGTACAACGTTATAGGTTATGACGTAATAGTATATAACGTTATACGTCACATAGTGATAAATATATCGTTATCCGTTATACCGTAATAGTATATAACGTTATACGTTGAAACGTAATACTCCATAACGTTATACGTCATATAGTGATGCAATATAACGTTATGCGTTATAACGTACTAGTATATAACGTTACGCCTCATATAGTGAAGCAATATAACGTTATAAGTGATATAGTGATGCAATATAACGTTATACCCTATAACGTAATAGTATATAACGTTATACTTCATATAGTGATGCAATATAACGTTATAAGTGATATAGTGATGCAATATAACGTTATGCGTTATAACGTAATAGTATATAAGGTTGTACTTCATATAGTGATGCAATATATCGTTATACCTTATAACGTAATAGTATATAACGTTATACGTCATATAGTGATGCAGTATAACGTTATAGGTTATAACGTAATAATATATGACGTTATACGTCATATAGTGGTGCAATATATCGTTATACCTTATAATGTAATAGTATATAAGGTTATACTTCATATAGTGATGCAATATATCGTTATACCTTATAACGTAATAGTATATAACGTTATACGTCATATAGTGATGCAGTATAACGTTATAGGTTATAACGTAATAGTATATGACGTTATACGTCATATAGTGGTGCAATATATCGTTATACCATATAATGTAATAGTATATAAGGTTATACTTTATATAGTGATGCAATATATCGTTATACCTTATAACGTAATAGTATATAACGTTATACTTCATATAGTGATGCAATATAACGTTATGCATTATAACGTAATAGTATATAACGTTATACGTCAAATAGTGATGCAATATATTGTTATACGTTATAACGTAATAGTATATAACGATATACGTCATATAGTGATGCAGTATAACGTTATAGGTTATAACGCAATAGTATATAACGTTATACGTCATATAGTGATGCAGTACAACGTTATAGGTTATAGCGTAATAGTATATGACGTTATACGTCATATAGCGGTGCAATATAACGTTATAGGTGATATAGTGATGCAATATAACGTTATAACTGATATAGTGGTACAATATAACGTTATAAGTGATATAGTGATGCAATATAACGTTATAAGTGATATAGTAATGCAATATAACGTTATGCGTTATAACGTAATAGTTTAAATCGTTATACGATATAAGGTAATACTCTACAACGCTATACGTTATAACGTAACAGTTCATAACGTTATACGTCATATAGGGATGCTATATAGCGTTATAAGTGATATAGTGATGCAATATAACGTTATACCTTATAACGTAATACTATATAATGTTATACTTCATATAGTGATGCAATATATCGTTGTACGTTATAACGTAATAGTATATAACGTTATACGTCATATAGTGATGCAGTACAACGTTATAGGTTATAACGTAATAGTATATGACGTTATACGTCATATAGTGGTGCAATATATCGTTATACCTTATAATGTAATAGTATATAAGGTTATACTTCATATAGTGATGTAATATATCGTTATACCTTATAACGTAATAGTATATAACGTTATACGTCATATAGTGATGCAGTATAACGTTATAGGTTATAACGTAATAGTATATGACGTTATACGTCATATAGTGGTGCAATATATCGTTATACCATATAATGTAATAGTATATAAGGTTATACTTTATATAGTGATGCAATATATCGTTATACCTTATAACGTAATAGTATATAACGTTATACTTCATATAGTGATGCAAAATAACGTTATGCATTATAACGTAATAGTATATAACGTTATACGTCATATCGTGATGCAATATATCGTTATAAGTCATAGCGCAATAGTATATAACGTTATACGTCATATAGTGATACAATATATCGTTATACGTTATAACGTAAGAGTATATGACGTTATTCGTCATATACTGATGCAAAATATCGTTATACCTTATAACGTAATAGTATATAAGGTTATACTTCATATAGTGATTCAATATATCGTTGTACGTTATAACGTAATAGTATATAACGTTATACGTCATATAGTGATGCAGTACAACGTTATAGGTGATAACGTAATAGTATATGACGTCATACGTCATATAGCGATGCTATATAACGTTATAAGTGATATAGTGATGCAATATAACGTTATAAGTGATATAGTGGTACAATATAACGTTATAAGCGCTATAGTGATGCAATATAACGTTATAAGTGATATAGTGATGCAATATAAGGTTATGTGTTATAACGTAATAGTATAAATCGTTATACGATATAAGGTAATACTCTATAACGCTATACGTTATAACGTAACAGTTCATAACGTTATACGTCATATAGGGATGCTATATAGCGTTATAAGTGATATAGTGATGCAATATAACGTTATACCTTATAACGTAATAGTATATAATGTTATACTTCATATAGTGATGCAATATATCGTTGTACGTTATAACGTAATAGTATATAACGTTATACGTCATATAGTGATGCAGTACAACGTTATAGGTTATAACGTAATAGTATATGACGTTATACGTCATATAGCGGTGCAATATAACGTTATAAGTGATATAGTGATGCAACATAACGCTATGCGTTATAACGTAATAGTATATAACGTTATACGTTAAAACGTAATACTCCATAACGTTATAGGTCATATAGTGGTGCAATATATTGTTATAGCTTATAACGTAATAGTATACAAGGTTATACTTCATATAGTGATGCATTATATCGTTATACCTTATAACGTTATAGTATATAACGTTATACGTCACATAGTGATGAAATATATCGTTATCCGTTATAACGTAATAGTATATAACGTTATACGGCATATAGTGATGCAATATAACGTTACGCGTTATAACGTACTAGTATATAACGTTACGCTTCATATAGTGAAGCAATATAACGTTATAAGTGATATAGTGATGCAATATAACGTTATACCTTATAACGTAATAGTATATAAGGTTATACTTCATATAGTGATGCATTATATCGTTATACATTATATCGTAATAGTATATATCGTTAAACGTCATATAGAGACGCAGTATAACGTTATAGGTTCTAACGCAATAGTATATAACGTTATACGTCACATAGTGATGAAAGATATCGTTATCCGTTATAACGTAATAGTATATAACGTTATACGTTAAAACGTAATACTCCATAACGTTATACGTCATATAGTAATGGAATATAACGTTATACGTCACATAGTGATGAAATATATCGTTATCCGTTATAACGTAATAGTATATAACGTTATACGTCAAATAGTGATGCAATATATCGTTATACGTTATACCGTAATAGTATATAACGTTATACGTCATATATTGATGCAGTATAACGTTATAGGTTATAACGCAATAGTATATAACGTTATACGTCACATAGTCATGCAATATGTCGTTATACGTTGTAACGTAATGCTCCATAACGTTATGCGTCATATAGTAATGCAATATACCGTTATACGTTATAACGTAAAAGTATATGACGTTATTCGTCATATAGTGGTACAATATGTAGTCATACGTTATAGCGTAATACTCTATAACCTTATAAGTTATAATGTAATAGTATATGAAGTTATGCGTCATATAGTGATGCCATATAAAGTTATAAGTGATGTAGTCATGCAATATAACGTTGTAAGTGATATAGTGATGCAATATAACGTTATACCTTATAACGTAATAGTATATAACGTTATACGTCATATAGTGATGCAATATAACGTTTTGCATTATAACGTAATAGTATAGAACGTAATACGTCACATAATGATGCAATATAATGTTATACCTTATAACGTAATAGTATATAACGTTATACGTCATATAGTGACGCAGTATAACGTTATTGGTTGTAGCGTAATAGTATATGACGTTATACGTCATAAAGTGGTGCAATATATCGTTATACCATATAACGTAATAGTATATAATGTTATACTCCATATAGTGATGCAATATATCGTTATACCTTATAACGTAATAGTATATAAGGTTATACTTCATATAGTGATGCAATATAACGTTATAAGTGATATAGTGATGCAATATAGCGTTATGCGTTATAACATAATAGTATAAATCGTTATAAGTTATAAGGTAATACTCCATAACGTTATACGTTATAATGTAATAGTATATGACGTTATACTCCATATAGTGATGCCGTACAACGTTATAGGTTATAACGTAATAGTATATGACGTTATACGTCATATAGTGGTGCAATATATAGTTATACCTTATAATGTAATAGTATATAAGGTTATACTTCATATAGTGAAGCAATATAACGTTATACCTTATAACGTAATAGTATATAAGGTTTTACTTCATATAGTGATGCAATATATTGTTATACCTTATAACGTAATAGTATATAACGTTATACGTCATATAGTGACGCAGTATAACGTTATAGGTTGTAACGTAATACTCCATAACCTTATACGTCATATAGTAATGCAATATAACGTTATACGTTGTAACGTAATACTCCAAATCGTTATACGTCATATAGTAATGCAATATATCGTTATAACTTATAACGTAATAGTATATAACGTTATACGTCACATAGTGATAAATATATCGTTATCCGTTATACCGTAATAGTATATATCGTTATACGTTGTAACGCAATACTCCATAACGTTATACGTCATATAGGGATGCTATATAACGTCATAAGTGATATAGTGATGCAATGTAACGTTATTCCTTATAACGTAATAGTATATAACGTTATACGTCATATAGTGACGCAGTATAACGTTAATGGTTATAACGTAATAGTATGGGACGCTATACGACATATAGTGGTGCAATATATCGCTATACCTTATAATGTAATAGTATATAAGGTTATACTTCATATATTGATGCAATATATCGTTATACCTTATAACGTAATAGTATATAACGTTATACGTCATATAGTGATGCAGTACAACGTTATACCTTATAACGTACTAGTATATAACGTTACGCTTCATATAGTGAAGCAATATAACGTTATAAGTGATATAGTGATGCAATATAACGTTATACCTTATAACGTAATAGTATATAACGTTATACGTCATATAGTGATGCAATATAACGTTATGCGTTATAACGTACTAGTATATAACGTTACTCTTCATATAGTGAAGCAACATAACGCTATAAGTGATATAGTGATGCAATATAACGTTATACCTTATAACGTAATAGTATATAACGTTATACGTCATATAGTGATGCAATATAACGTTATAAGTGATATAGTGATGCAATATAACGTTATGCTTTATTACGTAATATTATATAAGGTTGTACTTCATATAGTGATGCAATATATCGTTATACCTTATAACGTAATAGTATATAAGGTTATAATGCATATAGTGATGCAATATATCGTTATACCTTATAACGTAATAGTATATAACGTTATACATCATATAGTGATGCAGTATAACGTTATGCATTATAACGTAATAGTATATAACGTTATACGTCAAATAGTGATGCAATATATCGTTATACGTTATAACGTAATAGTATATAACGTTATACGTCATATAGTGATGCAGTATAACGTTAAAGGTTATAACGCAATAGTATATAACGTTATACGTCATATAGTGATGCGGTACAGCGTTATAGGTTATAACGTAATAGTATATGACGTTATACGTCATATAGCGATGCTATATAACGTTATAAGTGATATAGTGATACAATATAACGTTATAAGTGATATAGTGGTACAATATAACGTTATAAGCGATATAGTGATGCAATATAACGTTATAAGTGATATAGTGATGCAATATAAGGTTATGCGTTATAACGTAATAGTATAAATCGTTATACGATATAAGGAAATACTCTATAACGCTATACGTTATAACGTAACAGTTCATAACGTTATACGTCATATAGGGATGCTATATAACGTTATAAGTGATATAGTGATGCAATATAACGTTATATCTTATAACGTAATAGTATATAACGTTATACGTCATATAGTGATGCAATATATCGTTATACGTCATAACGTAATAGTATATAACATTATACGTCATATAGTGATACGATATAACGTTATACGTTATAACGTAAGAGTATATGACATTATTCGTCATATACTGATGCAGAATATCGTTATACCTTATAACGTAATAGTATATAAGGTTATACTTCATATAGTGATGCAATATATCGTTGTCGTTATAACGTAATAGTATATAACGTTATACGTTAAAACGTAATACTCCGTAACGTTATAGGTCATATAGTGGTGCAATATATTGTTATACCTTATAACGTAATAGTATATAAGGTTATACTTCATATAGTGATGCATTATATCGTTATACCTTATAACGTTATAGTATATAACGTTATACGTCACATAGTGATGAAATATATCGTTATCCGTTATAACGTAATACTATATAACGTTATACGGCATATAGTGATGCAATATAACGTTATACGTTAAAACGTAATACTCCATAACGTTATACGTCATATAGTGGTGCAATATATTGTTATACCTTATAACGTAATAGTATATAAGGTTATACTTCATATAGTGATGCATTATATCGTTATACCTTATAACGTAATAGTATATAACGTTATACGTCACATAGTGATGAAATATATCGTTATCCGTTATAACGTAATAGTATATAACGTTATACGTTAAAACGTAATACTCCATAACGTTATACGTCATATAGTGATGCAATATAACGTTATACCTCATAACGTACTAGTATATAACGTTATACGTCATATAGTGATGCAATATAACGTTATAAGTGATATAGTGATGCAATATAACGTTATGCGTTATAACGCAATAGTATATAAGGTTGTACTTCATATAGTGATGCAATATATCGTTATACCATATAACGTAATAGTATATAACGTTATACGTCATATAGTGATGCAGTATAACGTTATAGGTTATAACGTAATAGTATATGACGTTATACGTCATATAGTGGTGCAATATATCGTTATACCTTATAATGTAATAGTATATAAGGTTATACTTCATATAGTGATGCAATATATCGTTATACCTTATAACGTAATAGTGTATAACGTTATACGTCATATAGTGATGCAGTATAACGTTATAGGTTATAACGTAATAGTATATGACGTTATACGTCATATAGTGGTGCAATATATCGTTATACAATATAATGTAATAGTATATAAGGTTATACTTTATATAGTGATGCAATATATCGTTATACCTTATAACGTAATAGTATATAACGTTATACTTCATATAGTGATGCAATATAACGCTATACGTTATAACGTAACAGTTCATAACGTTATACGTCATATAGGGATGCTATATAGCGTTCTAAGTGATATAGTGATGCAATATAACGTTATACCTTATAACGTAATAGTATATAAGGTTATACTTCATATAGTGATGCAATATATCGTTGTACGTTATAACGTAATAGTATATAACGTTATACGTCACATAGTGATGAAATATATCGTGCCGTTATAACGTAATAGTATATAACGTTATACGGCATATAGTGATGCAATATAACGTTACGCGTTATAACGTACTAGTATATAACGTTATGCTTCATATAGTGAAGCAATATAACGTTATAAGTGATATAGTGATGCAATATAACGTTATACCTTATAACGTAATAGTATATAACGTTATACGTCATATAGTGATGTAGTGCAACGTTATAGGTTATAACGTAAGAGTATATGGCGTTATACGTCATATAGCGGTGCAATATAACGTTATAAGTGATATAGTGATGCAACAAAACGTTATGCGTTATAACATAATAGTATATAACGTTATACGTTAAAACGTAATACTCCATAACGTTATAGGTCATATAGTGGTGCAATATATTGTTATACCTTATAACGTAATAGTATATAAGGTTATACTTCATATAGTGATGCATTATATCGTTATACCTTATAACGTAATAGTATATAAGGTTTTACTTCATATAGTGATGCAATATATTGTTATACCTTATAACGTAATAGTATATAACGTTATACGGCATATAGTGATGCAATATAACGTTACGCGTTATAACGTACTAGTATATAACGTTATGCTTCATATAGTGAAGCAATATAACGTTATAAGTGATATAGTGATGCAATATAACGTTATACCTTATAACGTAATAGTATATAACGTTATACGTCATATAGTGATGCAGTATAACGTTATAGGTTATAACGCAATAGTATATAACGTTATACGTCACATAGTCCTGCAATATATCGTTATACGTTGTAACGTAATACTCCAAAACGTTATACGTCATATAGTAATGCAATATAACGTTATACGTTAAAACGTAATACTCCATAACTTTATACGTCATATAGTGATGCAATATAACGTTATAAGTGATAGAGTGTTGCAATATAACGTTATACCGTATAGCGTAATAGTATATAACGTTATACGTCATATAGTGATGCAGTGCAACGTTATAGGTTATAACGTAATAGTATGGGACGCTATACGACATATAGTGGTGCAATATATCGTTATACCTTATAATGTAATAGTATATAAGGTTATACTCCATATAGTGATGCAATATATCGTTATACCTTATAACGTAATAGTATATAAGGTTATACTTCATATAGTGATGCAATATAACGTTATACCTTATAACGTAATCGTATATAAGGTTATACTTCATATAGTGATGCAATATATTGTTATACCTTATAACGTAATAGTATATAAGGTTATACTTCATATAGTGATGCAATATAACGTTAGAAGTGATATAGTGATGCAATATAGCGTTATGCGTTATAACATAATAGTATAAATCGTTATAAGTTATAAGGTAATACTCCATAACGTTATACGTTATAATGTAATAGTATATGACGTTATACGTCATATAGTGATGCAGTACAACGTTATATGTTATAACGTAATAGTATATGACGTTATACGTCATATAGTGGTGCAATATATCGTTATACCTTATAATGTAATAGTATGTAAGGTTATACTTCATATAGTGAAGCAATATAACGTTATACCTTATAACGTAATCGTATATAAGGTTATACTTCATATAGTGATGCAATATATTGTTATACCTTATAGCGTAATAGTATATAACATTATACGTCATATAGTGACGCAGTATAACGTTATAGCTTGTAACGTAATACTCCATAACGTTATACGTCATATAGTGATGCAATATAACGTTATAAGTGATATAGTGATGCAATATAACGTTATAAGTGATTTAGTGATGCAATATAACGTTATAAGTGATATAGTGATGCAATATAACGTAATGCGTTATAACGTAATAGTATAAATCGTTATACGATATAAGGTAATACTCTATAACGCTATACGTTATAACGTAATAGTTCATAACGTTATACGTCATATAGGGATGCTATATAACGTTATAAGTGATATAGTGAAGCAATATAACGTTATTCCTTATAACGTAATAGTATATAAGGTTATACTTCATATAGTGATGCAATATAGCGTTATGCGTTATAAGAAATAGTGAAAATCTTTATACGATATAAGGTAATACTCTATAACACTATAAGTTATAACGTAATACTCCATAACGTTATACGTTATATAGTAATGCCATATAACGTGATAAGTGATATAGTGATGCAATATAACGTTGTAAGTGATATAGTGATGCAATATAACGCTATACGTTATAACGTATTAGTATGTAACGTTATACGTCATATAGTGATGCAATATAACGTTATGCATGATAACGTAATAGTATAGAACGTTATACGTCACATAATGATGCAATATAACGTTATACCTTATAACGTAATAGCATATAACGTTATACGTCATATAGTGATGCAGTACAACGTTATAGGTTACAACGTAATAGTATATGACGTTATACGTCATATAGTGGTGCTATATAACGGTATAAGTGATATAGTGATGCAATATAACGTTATACCTTATAACGTAATAGTATATAACGTTATACGTCATATAGTGACGCAGTATAACGTTATTGGTCGTAACGTAATAGTATATGACGTTATACGTCATAAAGTGGTGCAATATATCGTTATACCTTATAACGTAATAGTATATAAGGTTATACTCCATATAGTGATGCAATATATCGTTATACCTTATAACGAAATAGTATATAAGGTTATACTTCATATAGTGCTGCAATATAACGTTATAAGTGATATAGTGATGCAATATAGCGTTATGCGTTATAACATAATAGTATAAATCGTTATAAGTTATAAGGTAATACTCCATAACGTTATACGTTATAATGTAATAGTATATGACGTTATACGTCATATAGTGATGCAGTACAACGTTATAGGTTATAACGTAATAGTATATGACGTTATACGTCATATAGTGGTGCAATATATCGTTATACCTCATAATGTAATAGTATATAAGGTTATACTTCATATAGTGATGCAATATATTGTTATACCTTATAACGTAATAGCATATAACGTTATATGTCACATAGTGATGCAATATATCGTTATACGTTGTAACGTAATACTCCATAACGTTATACGTCATATAGACATGCAATATAACATTATACGTTATAACAGTATATGACGTTATACGTCATATAGAGATGCAGTATAACGTTATAGGTAATAACATAATAGTATATAACGTTATCCGTCACATAGTGTCACATAGTTATGATATAGTGATGCAATATATCGTTATACGTTGTAACGTAATACTCCAAAACGTTATACGTCATATAGCGGTGCAATATAACGTTATAAGTGATTTAGTGATGCAATATAACGTTATAAGTGATATAGTGATGCAATATATCGTTATACGTTACAACGTAATACTCCATAACGTTATACGCCATATAGAAATGCAATATAATGTTATACGTTAAAACATAATACTCCATAACGTTATACGTCATATAGTGATGCAATATACCGTTATAAGTTATAACGAAATAGTATAAAGGTTATACATCACATAGTGATGCAATATAACGTTATAAGTGATATAGTGATGCAATATAACGTTATAAGTGATTTAGTGATGCAATATAACGTTATAAGTGATATAGTGATGCAATATAACGTAATGCGTTATAACGTAATAGTATAAACCGTTATACGATATAAGGTAATACTCTATAACGCTATACGTTATAACGTAATAGTTCATAACGTTATACGTCATATAGGGATGCTATATAACGTTATAAGTGATATAGTGATGCAATATAACGTTATTCCTTATAACGTAATAGTATATAAGGTTATACTTCATATAGTGATGCAATATATTGTTATACTTTATAACGTAATAGTATATAACGTTATACGTCATATAGTGACGCAGTATAACGTTATAGGTTGTAACGTAATACTCCATAACGTTATACGTCATATAGTAATGCAATATAACGTTATACGTTAAAACGTAATACTCCATAACTTTATACGTCATATAGTGATGCAATATAACGTTATAAGTGATATAGTGTTGCAATATAACGTTATACGTTATAGCGTAATAGTATATAACGTTATACGTCATATAGTGATGCAGTACAACGTTATAGGTTATAACGTAATAGTATATAACGTTATACGTCACATAGTGATGCAATATATCGTTATACGTTGTAACGTAATAATCCAAAACGTTATACGTCATATAGTAATGCAATATAACGTTATACGTTAAAACGTAATACTCCATAACTTTATACGTCATATAGTGATGCAATATAACGTTATAAGTGATATAGTGTTGCAATATAGCGTTATACCTTATAGCGTAATAATATATAACGTTATACGTCATATAGTGATGCAGTACAACGTTATAGGTTCTAAAGTAAATGTATATAACGTTATACGTCACATAGTGATAAATATATCGTTATCCGTTATACCGTAATAGTATATAACGTTATACGTTGAAACGTAATACTCCATAACGTTATACGTCGTATAGTGAAGCAATATAACGTTATACCTTATAATGTAATAGTATATAACGTTACACGTCATATAGTGATGCAATATAACGTTATGCATTATAACGTAATAGTATAGAACGTTATACGTCACATAATGATGCAATATAACGTTATACCTTATAACGTAATAGCATATAACGTTATACGTCATATAGTGATGCAGTACAACGTTATAGGTTACAACGTAATAGTATATGACGTTATACGTCATATAGTGGTGCAATATAACGTTATAAGTGATATAGTGATGCAATATAACGTTTTAAGTGATATAGTGATGCAATATAACGCTATACGTTATAACGTAATAGTTCATAACGTTATACGTCATATAGTGACGCAGTATAACGTTATTGGTTGTAACGTAATAGTATATGACGTTATACGTCACAAAGTGGTGCAATATATCGTTATACCTTATAACGTAATAGTATATAAGGTTATACCTCATATAGTGAAGCAATATATCGTTATACCTTATAACGTAATAGTATATAAGGTTATACTTCATATAGTGATGCAATATATTGTTATTCCTCATAACGAAATAGTATATAACGTTATACGTCATATAGTGATGCAATATATCGTTATACGTTGTAACGTAATACTCCATAACGTTATACGTCATATAGTAATGCAATATAACGTTATACGTTATAACAGTATATGTCGTTATGCGTCATATTGTGACGCAGTACAACGTTATAGGTTATAACGTAATAGTATATAACGTTATACGTCACATAGTGATGCAATATAACGTTATAAGTGATATAGTGTTGCAATATAACGTTATACCTTATAGCGTAAGAGTATATAACGTTATACGTCACATGGTGATAAATATACCGTTATCCGTTATACCGTAATAGTATATAACGTTATACGTTGAAACGTAATACTCCATAACGTTATACGTCATATAGTGATGCAATATAACGTTATACCTTATAACGTAATAGTATATATCGTTATACGTCATATAGTGACGCAGCATGACGTTATAGGTTCTAACGTAATAGTATATGACGTTATACGTCATATAGTGGTGCAATATATCGTTATAAGTGATATAGTGACGCAATATGACGTTATGCCTTATAACGTAATAGTTTATAACGTTAAACGTCATATAGTGATGCAGTACAACGTTATAGGTTATAACGTAATATTATACGACGTTATACGTCATATAGTGGTGCAATATATTGTTATACCTTATAGCGTAATAGTATATAAGGTTGTACTTCATATAGTGATGCATTATATCGTTATACCTTATAACGTAATAGGATATATCGTTATACGTCATATAGTGACGCAGTATAACGTTATAGGTTCTAACGTAATAGTATATGACGTTAAACGTCATATAGCGGTGCAATATAACGTTATATGTGATATAGTGATGCAATATAACGTTATAACTGATAAAATGGTACAATATAACGTTATAAGTGATATAGTGATGCAATATAACGTTATAAGTGATATAGTGATGCAATATGACGTTATGCGTTATAACGTAATAGTTTAAATCGTTATACGATATAAGGTAATACTCTACAACGCTATACGTTATAACGTAATAGTTCATAACGTTAGACGTCATATAGGGATGCTATATAACGTTATAAGTGATATAGTGATGCAATATAACGTTATGCGTTATAACGTAATAGTATATAACGTTATACGTTAAAACGTAATACTCCATAACGTTATACGTCATATAGTGGTGCAATATATTGTTATACCTTATAACGTAGTAGCATATATGGTTATACTACATATAGATATGCATTATATCGTTATACCTTATAACGTAATAGTACATAGCGTTATACGTCACATACTGATGAAATATATCGTTATACTTTATAACGTAAGAGTATATATCGTTATACGTCATATAGTGACGCAGAATGACGTTATAGGTTCTAACGTAATAGTATATGACGTTATACGTCATATAGTGGTGCAATATATCGTTATAAGTGATATAGTGACGCAATATGACGTTATGCCTTATAACGTAATAGTTTATAACGTTAAACGTCATATAGTGATGCAGTACAACGTTATAGGTTATAACGTAATATTATACGACGTTATACGTCATATAGTGGTGCAATATATTGTTATACCTTATAGCGTAATAGTATATAAGGTTATACTTCATATAGTGATGCATTATATCGTTATACCTTATAACGTAATAGTATATATCGTTATACGTCATATAGTGACGCAGTATAACGTTATAGGTTCTAACGTAATAGTATATGACGTTAAACGTCATATAGCTGTGCAATATAACGTTATATGTGATATAGTGATGCAATATAACGTTATACCTTATTACGTAATACTATATAACTTTATACGTCATATAGTGATGCAATATGACGTTATGCGTTATAACGTAATAGTTTAAATCGTTATACGATATAAGGTAATACTCTACAACGCTATACGTTATAACGTAATAGTTCATAACGTTATACGTCATATAGGGATGCTATATAACGTTATAAGTGATATAGTGATGCAATATAACGTTATACCTTATTGCGTAATAGTATATAACTTTATACGTCATATAGTGATGCAATATAGCGTTATGCGTTATAAGTAATAGTGAAAATCGTTATACGATATAAGGTAATACTCTATAACACTATAGGTTATATCGTAATACTCCATAACGTTATATGTTATATAGTAATGCCATATAACGCTATAAGTGATATAGTGATGCAATATAACGTTATACCTTATAACGTAATGGTATATAACGTTATACGTCATATAGTGACGCAGTATAACGTTATTGGTTGTAACGTAATAGCATATAACGTTATACGTCATAAAGTGGTGCAATATATCGTTATACCTTATAACGTAATAGTATATAAGGTTATACTTCATATAGTGATGCAATATATCGTTATACCTTATAACGTAATAGTATATAAGGTTATACTTCATATAGTGATGCAATATAACGTTATAAGTGATATAGTGATGCAATATAGCGTTATGCGTTATAACATAATAGTATAAACCGTTATAAGTTATAAGGTAATACTCCATAACGTTATACGTTATAATGTAATAGTGTATGACGTTATACGTCATATAGTGATGCAGTACAACGTTATAGGATATATCATAATAGAATATGACGTTATACGTCATATAGCAATGCAATATAACGTCATACGCTATAACAGTATATGTCGTTATGCGTCATATTGTGACGCAGTACAACGTTATAGGTTATAACGTAATAGTATATAACGTTATACGTCACATAGTGATGCAGTATAACGTTATAGGTTATAACGTAATAGTATATGACGTTATACGTCATATAGTGGTGCAATATGACGTCATACGTTATAACAGTATATGTCGTTATGCGTCATATTGTGACGCAGTACAACGTTATACCTTATTACGTAATAGTATATAACTTTATACGTCATATAGTGATGCAATATAACGTTATGCGTTATTACGTAATAGTTTAAATCGTTATACGATATAAGGTAATACTCTACAACGCTATACGTTATAACGTAATAGTTCATAACGTTATACGTCATATAGGGATGCTATATAACGTTATAAGTTATATAGTGATGCAATATAACGTTATACCTTATAACGTAATATTATACGACGTTATACGTCATATAGTGGTGCAATATATCGTTATACCTTATAATGTAATAGTATATAAGGTTATACTTCATATGGTGATGCAATATATCGTTATACCTTATAACATAATAGTATATAACGTTATACGTTAAAGCGTAATACTCCATAACGTTATACGTCATATAGTGGTGCAATATATTGTTATAACTTATAACGTAATAGTATATAAGGTTATACTTCATATAGTGATGCAATATATCGTTATACCTTATAACGTAATAGTATATAACGTTATACGTTAAAACGTAATACTCCATAACGTTATACGTCACATAGTGATGCAATATAACGTTATGCGTTATAACGTACTAGTATATAACGTTACGCTTCATATAGTGAAGCAATATAACGTTATAAGTGATACAGTGATGCAATATTACGTTATACCTTATAAGGTAATAGTATATAACGTTATACGTCTTATAGTGATGCGGTATAACGTTATAGGTTATAACGTAATAGTATATGACGTTATACGTCATATAGTGGTGCAATATATCGCTATACCTTATAATGTAATAGTATATAAGGTTATACTTCATATATTGATGCAATATATCGTTATACCTTATAACGTAATAGTATATAACGTTATACGTCATAGAGTGATGCAATATAACGTTATGCATTATAACGTAATAGTATATAATGTTATACGTCATATAGTGATGCAGTATAACGTTATAGGTTATAACGTAATAGTATATGACGTTATACGTCATATAGTGGTGCAATATAACGTCATACGTTATAACAGTATATGTCGTTATGCGTCATATTGTGACGCAGTACAACGTTATAGGTTATAACGTAATAGTATATCACGTTATACGTCACATAGTGATGCAATATATCGTTATACGTTGTAACGTAATACTCCAAAACGTTATACGTCATACAGTAATGCAATATAACGTTATACGTTAAAACGCAATACTCCATAACTTTATACGTCATATAGTGATGCAATATAACGTTATAAGTGATATAGTGTTGCAATATAACGTTATACCTTATAGCGTAATAGTGTATAACGTTATACGTCATATAGTGATGCAGTACAACGTTATAGGTTATAACGTAATAGTGTATAACGTTATACGTCACATAGTGATGCAATATATCGTTATACGTTGTAACGTAATACTCCAAAACGTTATACGTCATATAGTAATGCAATATAACGTTATAGGTTCTAAAGTAAATGTCTATAACGTTATACGTCACATAGTGATAAATATATCTTTATCCGTTATACCGTAATAGTATATAACGTTATACGTTGAAACGTAATACTCCATAACGTTATACGTCATATAGTGAAGCAATATAACGTTATACCTTATAACGTAATAGTATATAACGTTACACGTCATATAGTGATGCAATATAACGTTATGCATTATAACGTAATAGTATAGAACGTTATACGTCACATAATGATGCAATATAACGTTATACCTTATAGCGTAATAGTATATAACGTTATACGTCATATAGTGATGCAGTACATCGTTATACCTTATAACGTAATAGTATATAAGGTTATACTTCATATAGTGATGCAATATAACGTTAGAAGTGATATAGTGATGCAATATAGCGTTATGCGTTATAACATAATAGTATATAAGGTTATACTTCATATAGTGATGCAATATAACGTTAGAAGTGATATAGTGATGCAATATAGCGTTATGCGTTATAACGTAATAGCATATAACGTTATACGTCATATAGTGATGCAGTACAACGTTATAGGTTACAACGTAATAGTATATGACGTTATACGTCATAAAGTGGTGCAATATATCGTTATACCTTATAACGTAATTGTATATAAGGTTATACTCCATATAGTGATGCAATATATCGTTATACCTTATAACGTAATAGTATATAAGGTTATACTTCATATAGTGATGCAATATAACGTTAGAAGTGATATAGTGATGCAATATAGCGTTATGCGTTATAACATAATAGTATAAATCGTTATAAGTTATAAGGTAATACTCCATAACGTTATACGTTATAATGTAATAGTATATGACGTTATACGTCATATAGTGATGCAGTACAACGTTATAGGTTATAACGTAATAGTATATGACGTTATACGTCATATAGTGGTGCAATATATCGTTATACCTTATAATGTAATAGTATGTAAGGTTATACTTCATATAGTGAAGCAATATAACGTTATACCTTATAACGTAATCGTATATAAGGTTATACTTCATATAGTGATGCAATATATTGTTATACCTTATAGCGTAATAGTATATAACATTATACGTCATATAGTGACGCAGTATAACGTTATAGCTTGTAACGTAATACTCCATAACGTTATACGTCATATAGTGATGCAATATAACGTTATAAGTGATATAGTGATGCAATATAACGTTATAAGTGATTTAGTGATGCAATATAACGTTATAAGTGATATAGTGATGCAATATAACGTAATGTGTTAGAACGTAATAGTATAAATCGTTATACGATATAAGGTAATACTCTATAACGCTATACGTTATAACGTAATAGTTCATAACGTTATACGTCATATAGGGATGCTATATAACGTTATAAGTGATATAGTGATGCAATATAACGTTATTCCTTATAACGTAATAGTATATAAGGTTATACTTCATATAGTGATGCAATATAGCGTTATGCGTTATAAGAAATAGTGAAAATCGTTATACGATATAAGGTAATACTCTATAACACTATAGGTTATAACGTAATACTCCATAACGTTATACGTTATATAGTAATGCCATATAACGTGATAAGTGATATAGTGATGCAATATAACGTTGTAAGTGATATAGTGATGCAATATAACGCTATACGTTATAACGTATTAGTATGTAACGTTATACGTCATATAGTGATGCAGTATAACGTTATGCATTATAACATAATAGTATAGAACGTTATACGTCACATAATGATGCAATATAACGTTATACCTTATAACGTAATAGCATATAACGTTATACGTCATATAGTGATGCAGTACAACGTTATAGGTTACAACGTAATAGTATATGACGTTATACGTCATATAGTGGTGCTATATAACGGTATAAGTGATATAGTGATGCAATATAACGTTATACCTTATAACGTAATAGTATATAACGTTATACGTCATATAGTGACGCAGTATAACGTTATTGGTCGTAACGTAATAGTATATGACGTTATACGTCATAAAGTGGTGCAATATATCGTTATACCTTATAACGTAATAGTATATAAGGTTATACTCCATATAGTGATGCAATATATCGTTATACCTTATAACGAAATAGTATATAAGGTTATACTTCATATAGTGATGCAATATAACGTTATAAGTGATATAGTGATGCAATATAGCGTTATGCGTTATAACATAACAGTATAAATCGTTATAAGTTATAAGGTAATACTCCATAACGTTATACGTTATAATGTAATAGTATATGACGTTATACGTCATATAGTGATGCAGTACAACGTTATAGGTTATAACGTAATAGTATATGACGTTATACGTCATATAGTGGTGCAATATATCGTTATACCTCATAATGTAATAGTATATAAGGTTATACTTCATATAGTGATGCAATATATTGTTATACCTTATAACGTAATAGCATATAACGTTATATGTCACATAGTGATGCAATATATCGTTATACGTTGTAACGTAATACTCCATAACGTTATACGTCATATAGACATGCAATATAACATTATACCTTATAACAGTATATGACGTTATACGTCATATAGTGATGCAGTATAACGTTATAGGTAATAACATAATAGTATATAACGTTATCCGTCACATAGTGTCACATAGTTATGATATAGTGATGCAATATATCGTTATACGTTGTAACGTAATACTCCAAAACGTTATACGTCATATAGCTGTGCAATATAACGTTATAAGTGATATAGTGATGCAATATAACGTTATAAGTGATATAGTGATGCAATATATCGTTATACGTTACAACGTAATACTCCATAACGTTATACGCCATATAGAAATGCAATATAATGTTATACGTTAAAACATAATACTCCATAACGTTATACGTCATATAGTGATGCAATATACCGTTATAAGTTATAACGAAATAGTATAAAGGTTATACATCACATAGTGATGCAATATAACGTTATAAGTGATATAGTGATGCAATATAACGTTATAAGTGATTTAGTGATGCAATATAACGTTATAAGTGATATAGTGATGCAATATAACGTAATGCGTTATAACGTAATAGTATAAATCGTTATACGATATAAGGTAATACTCTATAACGCTATACGTTATAACGTAATAGTTCATAACGTTATACGTCATATAGGGATGCTATATAACGTTATAAGTGATATAGTGATGCAATATAACGTTATTCCTTATAACGTAATAGTATATAAGGTTATACTTCATATAGTGATGCAATATATTGTTATACTTTATAACGTAATAGTATATAACGTTATACGTCATATAGTGACGCAGTATAACGTTATAGGTTGTAACGTAATACTCCATAACGTTATACGTCATATAGTAATGCAATATAACGTTATACGTTAAAACGTAATACTCCATAACTTTATACGTCATATAGTGATGCAATATAACGTTATAAGTGATATAGTGTTGCAATATAACGTTATACCTTATAGCGTAATAGTATATAACGTTATACGTCATATAGTGATGCAGTACAACGTTATAGGTTATAACGTAATAGTATATAACGTTATACGTCACATAGTGATGCAATATATCGTTATACGTTGTAACGTAATAATCCAAAACGTTATACGTCATATAGTAATGCAATATAACGTTATACGTTAAAACGTAATACTCCATAACTTTATACGTCATATAGTGATGCAATATAACGTTATAAGTGATATAGTGTTGCAATATAGCGTTATACCTTATAGCGTAATAATATATAACGTTATACGTCATATAGTGATGCAGTACAACGTTATAGGTTATAACGTAATAGTATGGGACGCTATACGACATATAGTGGTGCAATATATCGTTATACCTTATAATGTAATAGTATATAAGGTTATACTTCATATAGTCAAGCAATATATCTTTATTCCTTATAACGTAGTAGTATATAAGGTTATACATCATATAGTAATGCTATATATCGTTATACCTTATAACGTAATAGTATATAACGTTATACGTCATACAGTGACGCAGTATAACGTTATAGGTTCTAAAGTAAATGTATATAACGTTATACGTCACATAGTGATAAATATATCGTTATCCGTTATACCGTAATAGTATATAACGTTATACGTTGAAACGTAATACTCCATAACGTTATACGTCGTATAGTGAAGCAATATAACGTTATACCTTATAATGTAATAGTATATAACGTTACACGTCATATAGTGATGCAATATAACGTTATGCATTATAACGTAATAGTATAGAACGTTATACGTCACATAATGATGCAATAGAACGTTATACCTTATAACGTAATAGCATATAACGTTATACGTCATATAGTGATGCAGTACAACGTTATAGGTTACAACGTAATAGTATATGACGTTATACGTCATATAGTGGTGCAATATAACGTTATAAGTGATATAGTGATGCAATATAACGTTTTAAGTGATATAGTGATGCAATATAACGCTATACGTTATAACGTAATAGTTCATAACGTAATACGTCATATAGTGACGCAGTATAACGTTATTGGTTGTAACGTAATAGTATATGACGTTATACGTCACAAAGTGGTGCAATATATCGTTATACCTTATAACGTAATAGTATATAAGGTTATACCTCATATAGTGAAGCAATATATCGTTATACCTTATAACGTAATAGTATATAAGGTTATACTTCATATAGTGATGCAATATATTGTTATACGTTGTAACGTAATACTCCATAACGTTATACGTCATATAGTAATGCAATATAACGTTATACGTTATAACAGTATATGTCGTTATGCGTCATATTGTGACGCAGTACAACGTTATAGGTTATAACGTAATAGTATATAACGTTATACGTCACATAGTGATGCAATATAACGTTATAAGTGATATAGTGTTGCAATATAACGTTATACCTTATAGCGTAAGAGTATATAACGTTATACGTCACATGGTGATAAATATATCGTTATCCGTTATACCGTAATAGTATATAACGTTATACGTTGAAACGTAATACTCCATAACGTTATACGTCATATAGTGATGCAATATAACGTTATACCTTATAACGTAATAGTATATATCGTTATACGTCATATAGTGACGCAGCATGACGTTATAGGTTATAACGTAATAGTATATAACGTTATACGTCACATAGTGATGCAATATAACGTTATAAGTGATATAGTGATGCAATATAACGTTATGCGTTATAACGTAATAGTATATATCGTTATACGCCACATAGTGATGCAATATATCGTTATACGTTGTAACGCAATACTCCATAACGTTATACGTCGTATAGTAATACAATATAACGTTATAAGTGATATAGTGATGCAATATAACGCTATACGTTATAACGTAATAGTTCATAACGTTATACGTCATATAGGGATGCTATATAACGTTATAAGTTATATAGTGATGCAATATAACGTTATTCCTTATAACGTAATAGTATATAACGTTATACGTCATATAGTGATGCAGTATAACGTTATAGGTTATAACGCAATAGTATATAACGTTATACGTCACATAGTCATGCAATATGTCGTTATACGTTGTTACGTAATGCTCCATAACGTCATGCGTCATATAGTGATGCAATATACCGTTATACGTTATAACGTAAAAGTATATGACGTTATTCGTCATATAGTGATACAATATATAGTTCTACCTTATAACGTAATAGTCTATAACGTTATACGTCATATAGTGACGCAGTATAACGTTATAGGTTGTAACGTAATAGTCCATAACGTTATACGTCATATAGCAATGCAATATAACGTCATACGTTATAACAGTATATGTCGTTATGCGTCATATTGTGACGCAGTACAACGTTATAGGTTATAATGCAATAGTATATAACATTATACGTCATATAGTGATGCGGTACAACGTTATAGGTTATAACGTAATATTATACGACGTTATACGTCATATAGTGGTGCAATATATCGTTATACCTTATAATGTAATAGTATATAAGGTTATACTTCATATGGTGATGCAATATATCGTTATACCTTATAACGTAATAGTATATAACGTTATACGTTAAAACGTAATACTCCATAACGTTATACGTCACATAGTGATGAAATATATCGTTATCCGTTATAACGTAATAGTATATAACGTTATACGTTAAAACGTAATACACCATAACGTTATACGTCATATAGTGATGCAATATAACGTTATGCGTTATAACGTACTAGTATATAACGTTACGCTTCATATAGTGAAGCAATATAACGTTATAAGTGATATAGTGATGCAATATAACGTTATACCTTATTAGGTAATAGTATATAACGTTATACGTCTTATAGTGATGCAGTATAACGTTATAGGTTATAACGTAATAGTATATGACGTTATACGTCATATAGTGGTGCAATATATCGCTATACCTTATAATGTAATAGTATATAAGGTTATACTTCATATATTGATGCAATATATCGTTATACCTTATAACGTAATAGTATATAACGTTATACGTCATAGAGTGATGCAATATAACGTTATGCATTATAACGTATTAGTATATAATGTTATACGTCATATAGTGATGCAGTATAACGTTTTAGGTTATAACGTAATAGTATATGACGTTATACGTCATATAGTGGTGCAATATATCGTTATACCTTATAATGTAATAGTATATATGGTTATACTTCATATATTGATGCAATACATCGTTATACCTTATAACGTAATAGTATATAACGTTATACGTCATATAGTGATACAATATAACGTTATACGTTATAACGTAAGAGTATATGACGTTATTCGTCATGTACTGATGCAAAATATCGTTATACCTTATAATGCAATAGTATATATCGTTATACGTCATATGGTGACGCAGTATAACGTTATAGGTTCTAACGTAATAGTATATGACGTCATACACCATATAGTGGTGCAATATGTAGTCATACGTTATAGCGTTATACTCTATAACGTTATACGTTATAATGTAATAATATATCACGTTATGAGTCATATAGTGATGCAATTTATCGTTATATGTGATATAGTGATGCAATATAACGTTATGCGTTATAACGTACTAGTATATAACGTTATACTTCATATAGTGATGCAATATAACGTTATAAGTGATATAGTGATGCAATATAACGTTATGCGTTATAACGTAATAGTATATAACGTTATTCGTTAAAACGTAATACTCCATAACGTTATACGTCATATAGTGGTGCAATATATTGTTATACCTTATAACGTAGTAGTATATAAGGTTATACTACATATAGTGATGCACTATATCGTTATACCTTATAACGTTATAGTATATAACGTTATACGTCATATAGTGATACAATATAACGTTATACGTTATAACGTAAGAGTATATGACGTTATTCGTCATGTACTGATGCAAAATATCGTTATACCTTATAATGCAATAGTATATATCGTTATACGTCATATGGTGACGCAGTATAACGTTATAGGTTCTAACGTAATAGTATATGACGTCATACGCCATATAGTGGTGCAATATGTAGTCATACGCTATAGCGTAATACTCTATAACGTTATAAGTGATAATGCAATAGTATATGACGTTATGCGTCATATAGTGATGCAATATAACGTTATAAGTGATATAGTGATGCAATATAACGTTATGCGTTATAACGTACTAGTATATAACGTTATACTTCATATAGTGATGCAATATAACGTTATAAGTGATATAGTGAAGCAATATAACGTTATAAGTGATATAGTGATGCAATATAACGTTATACCTTATAACGTAATAGTATATAACGTTATACGTTAAAACGTAATACTCCATAACGTTATACGTCATATAGTAAAGCAATATAACGTTGTACGTCATATAGTGGTGCAGGATAACGTTATAGGTAATAACGTAATAGTATATAACGTTATACATCACATAGTGATGAAATATATCGTTATCCGTTATAACGTAATAGTATATAACGTTATACGTTAAAACGTAATACTCCATAACGTTATATATCATAGAGTGATGCAATATATCGTTATACCTTATAACTTAATAGTATATAACGTTATACGTCATATAGTGACGCAGTATAACGTTATTGGTTGTAACGTAATAGAATATGACGTTATACGTCATATAGTGGTGCAATATATCGTTATACCTTTTAACGTAATAGTATATAAGGTTGTACTTCATATAGTGAAGCAATATATCGTTATACCTTATAACGTAATAGTATATAAGGTGATACTTCATATAGTGATGCAATATAGCGTTATGCGTTATAAGTAATAGTGAAAATCTTTATACGATATAAGGGTAATACTCTATAACACTATAGGTTATAACGTAATAGTTCATAACGTTATACGTCATATAGGGATGCTATATAACGTTATAAGTGATATAGTGATGCATTATAACGTTATATCTTATAACGTAATAGTATATAACGTTATACGTCATATAGTGATACAATATAACGTTATACGTTATAACGTAAGAGTATATGACGTTATTCGTCATGTACTGATGCAAAATATCGTTATACCTTATAATGCAATAGTATATATCGTTATACGTCATATGGTGACGCAGTATAACGTTATAGGTTCTAACGTAATAGTATATGACGTTATACGTCATATAGTGGTGCAATATGTAGTCATACGTTATAGCGTTATACTCTATAACGTTATACGTTATAATGTAATAGTATATCACGTTATGAGTCATATAGTGATGCAATATATCGTTATATGTGATATAGTGATGCAATATAACGTTATGCGTTATAACGTACTAGTATATAACGTTATACTTCATATAGTGATGCAATATAACGTTATAAGTGATATAGTGATGCAATATAACGTTATGCGTTATAACGTAATGGTATATAACGTTATACGTTAAAACGTAATACTCCATAACGTTATACGTCATATAGTGGTGCAATATATTGTTATACCTTATAACGTAGTAGTATATAAGGTTATACTACATATAGTGATGCATTATATCGTTATACCTTATAACGTAACAGTATATAATGTTATACTTCATCTTGTGATGCAATATATTGTTATACCTTATAACGTAATAGTATATAAGGTTATACTTCATATAGTGATGCAATATATCGTTATACCTTATAACGTAATAGTATATAAGGTTATACTTCATATAGTGATGCATTATATCTTTATACCTTATATCGTAATAGTATATATCGTTATACGTCATATAGAGACGCAGTATAACGTTATAGGTTCAAACGTAATACTATATAACGTTATACGTCACATAGTGATGAAATATATCGTTATCCGTTATAACGTAATAGTATATAACGTTATACGTTAAAACGTAATACTCCATAACGTTATACGTCATATAGTAAAGCAATATAACGTTGTACGTCATATAGTGGTGCAGGATAACGTTATAGGTAATAACGTAATAGTATATAACGTTATACATCACATAGTGATGAAATATATCGTTATCCGTTATAACGTAATAGTATATAACGTTATACGTTAAAACGTAATACTCCATAACGTTATACATCATAGAGTGATGCAATATATCGTTATACGTTACAACGTAATACTCCATAACGTTATACGCCATATAGTAATGCAATATAACGTTATACGTTAAAACATAATACTCCATATCGTTATAGGTGACATAGTGATGCAATATTCCGCTTTAAGTTATAACGTAATAGTATAAAGGTTATACATCATATACTGATGCAATATAACGTTATAAGGGATATAGTGATGCAATATAACGTTATAAGTGATTTAGTGATGCAATATAACGTTATAAGTGATATAGTGATGCAATATAACGTAATGCGTTATAACGTAATAGTATAAATCGTTATACGATATAAGGTAATACTCTGTAACGCTATAGGTTATAACGTAATACTCCATAACGTTATACGCCATATAGTGATGCAAAATAACGCTATACGTTATAACGTAACAGTTCATAACGTTATACGTCATATAGGGATGCTATATAACGGTATAAGTGATATAGTGATGCAATATAACGTTATATCTTATAACGTAATAGTATATAACGTTATACGTCATATAGTGATGCAATATATCGTTATACGTTATAACGTAATTGTATATAAATTTATACGTTATAACGTAATACTCCATAACGTTATACGTCATATAGTAATGCAAAATAACGCTATACGTTATAACGTAACAGTTCATAACGTTATACGTCATATAGGGATGCTATATAACGTTATAAGTGATATAGTGATGCAATATAACGTTATGCGTTATAACGTAATAGTATATAACGTTATACGTCACATAGTGATGCAATATATAGTTAGACGTTAAAACGTAATACTCCATAACGTTATACGTCATATAGTGATGCAAAATAACGCTATACGTTATAACGTAACAGCTCATAACGTTATACGTCATATAGGGATGCTATATATCGTTATAAGTGATATAGTGATGCAATATAACGTTATACCTTATAATGTAATAGTATATAAGGTTATACGTCACATAGTGATGAAATATATCGTTATCCGTTATAACGTAATTGTATATAAAGTTATACGTTAAAACGTAATACTCCATAACGTTATACGTCATATAGTGATGCAAAATAACGCTATACGTTATAACGTAACAGTTCATAACGTTATACGTCATATAGGCATGCTATATAACGTTATAAGTGATATAGTGATGCAATATAACGTTATATCTTATAACGTAATAGTATATAACGTTATACGTCATATAGTGATGCAATATATCGTTATACGTTATAACGTAATAGTATATAACGTTATACGTCATATAGTGATGCAATATAACGTTATACGTTATAACGTAAGAGTATATGACGTTATTCGTCATATACTGATGCAAAATATCGTTATACCTTATAACGTAATAGTATATAAGGTTATACTTCATATAGTCATGCAATATAACGTTATACGTTATAACGAAAGAGTATATGACGTTATTCGTCATATAGTGACGCAGTATAACGTTATAGGTTCTAACGTAATAGTATAAAACGTTATACGTCATATAGTGATGCAATATAACGTTATGCATTATAACGTAATAGTATATAACGTTATACGTCAAATAGTGATGCAATATAACGTTATACGTTATAACGTAACAGTATATGACGTTATTCGTCATATAGTGATGCAGTATAACGTTATAGGTAATAACGTAATAGTATATAACGTTATACGTCACGTAGTGATGAAATATATCGTTATCCGCTATAACGTAATGGTATATAACGTTATACGTCATATAGTCATGCAATATAACGTTATGCATTATAACGTAATAGTATACAACGTTATTCGTCATATAGTGATGCAATATGTAGTCATACGCTATAGCGTAATACTCTATGACGTTATAAGTTATAATGTAATAGTATATGACGTTATGCGTCATATAGTGATGCAATATAACGTTATAAGTGATATAGTGATGCAGCATAACGTTATAAGTGATATAGTGATGCAATATAACGTTATGCGTTATAACGTAATAGTATATAACGTTATACGTTAAAACGTAATACTCCATAACGTTATACGTCATATAGTGGTGCAATATATTGTTATACCTTATAACGTAATAGTATATAACGTTATACGTCACATAGTGATGAAATATATCGTTATCTGTTATAACGTAATAGTATATAACGTTATACGTTAAAACGTAATACTCCATAACGTTATACGTCATATAGTGATGCAATATAACGTTATGCGTTATAACGTACTAGTATATAACGTTACGCTTCATATAGTGAAGCAAGATAACGTTATAAGTGATATAGTGATGCAATATAACGTTATACCTTATAACGTAATAGTATATTACGTTATACGTCATATAGTGATGCAATATAACGTTATACGTTATAACGTAATAGTATATAACGTTATACGTCATATAGTGATGCAGTACATCGTTATAGGTTATAACGTAATAGTATATAACATTATACGTCATATAGTGATGTAGTATAACGTTATAGGTTATAACGTAATAGTATATGACGTTATACGTCATATAGTGGTGCAATATATTGTTATACCTTATAATGTAATAGTATATAAGGTTATACTTCATATAGTGATGCAATATATCGTTATACCTTATAACGTAATAGTATATAACGTTATACGTCATATAGTAATGCAATATAAAGTTATACGAACATAGTGATGAAATATAACGTTATCCGCTATAACGTAATAGTATATAACGTTCTACGTCAAATAGTGATGCAATATAACGTTATGCGTTATAACGTACTAGTATATAACGTTACGCTTCATATAGTGAAGCAAGATAACGTTATAAGTAATATAGTGATGCAATATAACGTTATACCTTATAACGTATAGTATGTAACGTTATACGTTATATAGTGATGCAATATAACGTTATAAGTGATATAGTGGTGCAATATATTGTTATACCCTATAACGTAATAGTATATAAGGTTATACTTCATATAGTGATGCATTATATCGTTATACCTTATAACGCAATAGTATATAACGTTATACGTCACATAGTCATGTGATATGTCGTTATACGTTGTAACGTAATGCTCCATAACGTTATGCGTCATATAGTAATACAATATACCGTTATACGTTATAACATAAAAGTATATGACGTTATTCGTCATATAGTGATGCAATATGTAGTCATACGTTATAGCGTAATACTCTATAACGTTATAAGTTATAATGTAATAGTGTATGACGTTATGCGTCATATTGTGATGCAATATAACGTTATAAGTGATATAGTGATGCAATATAACGTTATGCGTTATAACGTAATTGTATATAAATTTATACGTTATAATGTAATACTCCATAACGTTATACGTCATATAGTAATGCAAAATAACGCTATACGTTATAACGTAACAGTTCATAACGTTATACGTCATATAGGGATGCTATATAACGTTATAAGTGATATAGTGATGCAATATAACGTTATGCGTTATAACGTAATAGTATATAACGTTATACGTCACATAGTGATGCAATATATCGTTAGACGTTAAAACGTAGTACTCCATAACGTTATACGTCATATAGTGATGCAAAATAACGCTATACGTTATAACGTAACAGCTCATAACGTTATACGTCATATAGGGATGCTATATATCGTTATAAGTGATATAGTGATGCAATATAACGTTAGACCATATAATGTAATAGTATATAAGGTTATGCGTCACATAGTGATGAAATATATCGTTATCCGTTATAACGTAATTGTATATAAAGTTATACGTTAAAACGTAATACTCCATAACGTTATACGTCATATAGTGATGCAAAATAACGCTATATGTTATAACGTAACAGCTCATAACGTTATACGTCATATAGGGATGCTATATAACGTTATAAGTGATATAGTGATGCAATATAACGTATTACCTTATAACGTAATAGTATATAACGTTATACGTCATATCGTGATGCGGTACAACGTTATAGGATATAACGTAATATTATATGACGTTATACGTCATATAGTGGTGCAATATATTGTTATACCTTATAACGTAATAGTATATAAGGTTATACTTCATATAGTGATGCATTATATCGTTATACCTTATATCGTAATAGTATAAATCGTTATACGTCATATAGAGACGCAGTATAACGTTATAGGTTCTAACGTAATAGTATATAACGTTATACGTCACATAGTGATGAAATATATCGTTATCCGTTATAACGTAATAGTATATAACGTTATACGTTAAAACGTAATACTCCATAACGTTATACGTCATATACTAATGCAATATAACGTTATACGTCGCATAGTGATGAAATATATCGTTATCCGTAATAACGTAATAGTATATAACGTTATACGTTATAACGTACTAGTATATAACGTTATGCTTCATATAGTGAAGCAATATAACGTTATAAGTGATATAGTGACGCAATATAACGTTATACCTTATAACGTATTAGTATATAACGTTATACGTCATATAGTGATGCAGTACAACGTTATAGGTTATAACGTAATAGTATATGACGCTATACGTCATATAGTGGTGCAATATAACGTTATAAGTGATATAGTGATGCAATATAACGTTATGCGTTATAACGTAATAGTATATAACGTTATACGTCACATAGTGATGCAATATATCGTTATACGTTACAACGTAATACTCCATAACGTTATACGCCATATAGAAATGCAATATAATGTTATACGTTAAAACATAATACTCCATAACGTTATACGTCATATAGTGATGCAATATACCGTTATAAGTTATAGCGTAATAGTGTAAAGGTTATACATCATATAGTGATGCAATATAACGTTATAAGTGATATAGTGATGCAATATAACGTTATAAGTGATTTAGTGATGCAATATAACGTTATAAGTGATATAGTAATGCAATATAACGTAATGCGTTATAACGTAATAGTATTAACCGTTATACGATATAAGGTAATACTCGATAACGCTATACGTTATAACGTAATAGTTCATAACGTTATACGTCATATAGGGATGCTATATAACGTTATAAGTGATATAGTGATGCAATATAACGTTATTCCTTATAACGTAATAGTATATAACGTTATACGTCATATAGTGACGCAGTATAACGTTATTGGTTGTAACGTAATAGAATATGAAGTTATTCGTCATATAGTGGTGCAATATATCGTTATACCTTATAACGTAATAGTATATAAGGTTATACTTCATATAGTGAAGCAATATATCGTTATACCTTATAACGTAATAGTATATAAGGTTATACTTCATATAGTGATGCAATATAGCGTTATGCGTTATAAGTAATAGTGAAAATCGTTATACGATGTAAGGTAATACTCTATAACACTATAGATTATAACATAATAGTTCATAACGTTATACGTCATATAGGGATGCTATATAACGTTATAAGTTATAGAGTGGTGCAATATAACGTTATACCTTATAACGTAATAGTATATAACGTTATACGTCATATAGTGATGCAGTACATCGTTATAGGTTATAACGTAATAGTATATAACGTTATACGCCATATAGTGGTGCAATATAACGTTATAAGTGATATAGTGATGCAATATAACGTTATAAGTGATATAGTGATGCAATATAACGCAATAAGTGATATAGTGATGCAATATAACGTTATAAGTGATATAGTGATGCAATATAACGTTATAAGTGATATAGTGATGCAATATAACGTTATAAGTGATTTAGTGATGCAATATAACGTTATAAGTGATATAGTAATGCAATATAACGTAATGCGTTATAACGTAATAGTATTAACCGTTATACGATATAAGGTAATACTCGATAACGCTATACGTTATAACGTAATACTCCATAACGTTATACGTTATATAGTAATGCCATATAACGTTATAAGTGATATAGTGATGCAATATAACGTTGTAAGTGATATAGTGATGCAATATAACGCTATACCTTATAACGTAATAGTATATAACGTTATACTTCATATAGTGATGCAATATAGCGTTATGCGTTATAAGTAATAGTGAAAATCGTTATACGATATAAGCTAATACTCTTTAACACTATAGGTTATAACGTAATACTCCATAACGTTATACGTTATATAGTAATGCCATATAACGTTATAAGTGATATAGTGATGCAATATAACGTTGTAAGTGATATAGTGATGCAATATAACGCTATACCTTATAACGTAATAGTATATATCGTTATACGTCATATAGTGATGCAGTACAACGTTATACGTTACAACGTAATACTCCATAACGTTATACTCCATATAGAAATGCAATATAATGTTATACGTTAAAACATAATACTCCATAACGTTATACGTCATATAGTGATGCAATATACCGTTATATGTTATAACGTAATAGTATAAAGGTTATACATCATATAGTGATGCAATATAACGTTATAAGTGATATAGTGATGCATTATAACGTTATAAGTGATTTAGTGATGCAATATAACGTTATAAGTGATATAGTGATGCAACATAACGTAATGCGTTATAACGTAATATTATAAATCGTTATACGATATAAGGTAATACTCTATAACGCTATACGTTATAACGTAATAGTTCATAACGTTATACGTCATATGGGGATGCTATATAACGTTATAAGTGATATAGTGATGCAATATAACGTATTACCTTATAACGTAATAGTATATAACGTTATACGTCATATAGTGATGCGGTACTACGTTATAGGTTATAACGTAATAGTATATGACGTTAGACGTCGTATAGTGGTGCAATATATTGTTATACCTTATAACGTAATAGTATATAAGGCTATACTTCATATAGTGATGCAATATATCGTTATACCTTATAACGTAATAGTATATAAGGTTATAC
>NW_026109444.1:0-37467 GCF_024516045.1 Bombus affinis | reverse complement strand
GTCACAAACCAACGGTTTGGCACATACGGACATTGAAATATTCGCACCAGCCCGAGGAGCCGAAAGTCTTTATCCTATTGCCTTCTGACAAATGTTTACGGTTTACCAACAGTTTCACATAATTAGTACCGTTTCCTCATAGTACAGTGCAATGTGATGTCCGAAATGGCAGACAAAATTAGGTAATAACACGACACATATGCAAGGCAATATAAGGTGCATGTATAGGTTGGAAATTGTGATCGTTGCTCGCTCGCTCCGCTCGCTCGAAAAAATCTAGTCCAACCTCACAACCGATCCGACATGTTCGCAAATTTGAAATATGTCGCCACCATATCGAATAATGAACGGAAGGTGGATTGTTTTTAGGTTAGGCTATAGCTTTCGTGCGAGCGCAGCGATCGAGAGACGCGTAAAGGTGTGTCACAAACCAACGGATTGGCACATACGGACATTGAAATATTCGCACCAGCCCGAGGAGCCGGAAGTCTTTATCCTGTTGCCTTCTGACAAATGTTTACGGTTTACCAATAGTTTCACATAATTAGTACCGTTTCCTCATAGTACAGTGCAACGTGATGTCCGAAATCGCTGACAAAATTAGGTAATAACACGAAATATATGCCAGGCAATATATGGTATATGTATAGCTTGGAAATTGTGACCGTTGCTCGCTCGCTCCGCTCGCTCGCAAAAATCTAGTCCAACCTCACAACCGATCCAACACGTTCGCAAATTTGAAATATGTCGCCATCATATCGAATAATGAACGCAAGATGGATTGGTTTTAGGTTAGGCTATAGTTTTCGAGCGAGCGCGTCGAGCGAGAGACGCGTAAAGGTGTGTCATAAACCAACGGTTTGGCACATACGGATATTGAAATATTCGCACCAGCCCGAGGAGCCGGAAGTATTCATCCTATTGCCTACCGACACATGTTTACAATTTATGAATAGTTTCACATAAATAGTACTATTTCCTCATAGTACAGTGCAATGTGATGTCCGAAATGGCTGATTATATTAGGTACTAACACGAAATATATGCAAGGCAATATAAGGTATATGTATAGCTTGGAAATTGTGACTGCTGCACGCTCGCTCCGCTCGCTCGTAAAAATCTGGTCCAACCTCACAACCGATCCGACACGTTCGCAAATTCGAGACATGTCGCCACCATATCGAATGACTAACGCAAGAGGGATTGTTTTTAGGTTAGGCTATAGCTTTCGTGCGAGCGCAGCGAGCGAGAGCTGCGTAAAGGTGTGTCACAAACCAACGGTTTGGCACATACGGACATTGAAATATTCGCATCAGCCCGAGGAGCCGAAAGTCTTTATCCTATTGCCTTCTGACAAATGTTTAGGGTTTACCAACAGTTTCACATAATTAGTACCGTTTCCTCATAGTACAGTGCAATGTGATGTCCGAAATGGCAGACAAAATTAGGTAATAACACGAAATATATGGAAGTCAATATAAGGTGTATGTATAGGTTGGAAATTGTGACCGTTTCTCGCTCGCTCCGCTCGCTCGAAAAAGTCTAGTCCAACCTCACAACCGATCCGTCACGTTCGCAAATTTGAAATATGTCGCCACCATATCGAAGAATGACGGAAGATGTATTGGTTTTAGGTTAGGCTATAGTTTTCGAGCGAGCGCAGCGAGCGAGTAATGCGTAAATGTGTGTCTCAAACCAACGGTTTGGCACATACGGACATTGAAATATTCGCACCAGCCCGAGGAGCCGAAAGTCTTTATCCTATTGCCTTCTGACAAATGTTTACGGTTTACCAACAGTTTCACATAATTAGTACCGTTTCCTCATAGTACAGTGCAATGTGATGTCCGAAATGGCAGACAAAATTAGGTAATAACACGAAATATATGGAAGTCAATATAAGGTGTATGTATAGGTTGGAAATTGTGATCGTTGCTCGCTCGCTCCGCTCGCTCGAAAAAATCTAGTCCAAGCTCACAAGCGATCCGACACGTTCGCAAATTTGAAATATGTCGCCACCATATCCAATAATGAACGGAAGATGGATTGGTTTTAGGCTATAGCTTTCGTGCGAGTTCGGCGAGCGAGAGACGCGTAAAGGTGTGTCACAAACCAACGGTTCGGCACATACGGACATTGAAATATTCGCACCAGCCCGAGGAGCCGGAAGTCTTTATCTTATTGCCTACTGACAAATGTTTACAGTTTATGAATAGTTTCACATAAATAGTACTATTTCCACATATAACAGTGCAATGTGATGTCCAAAATGGCTGACAAAAGTAGGTAATAATAAGAAATATAAGCAAGGCAATATAAGGTATATGTATAGCTTGGAAATTGTGACCGTTTCTCGCTCTCTCCGCTCGCTCGCAAAAATCTAGTCCAACCTCACAACCGACCCGTCACGTTCGCAAATTTGAAATATGTCGCCACCATATCGAATAATGAACGCAAGATGGATTGGTTTTAGGTTAGGCTATAGTCTTCGAGCAAGCGCAGCGAGCGAGCGACGCGTAAATGTGTGTCACATACCAACGGTTTGGCACATACGGACATTGAAACATTCGCACCAGCCCGAGGAGCCGGAAGTATTTATCCTATTGCCTACTGACAAATGTTTACGGTTTACCAACAGTTTCACATAATTAGTACCGTTTCCTCATAGTACAGTGCAATGTGATGTCCGAAATGGCAGACAAAATTAGGTAATAACACGAAATATATGGAAGACAATATAAGGTATATGTATAGCTCGGAAATTGTGACCATTGCTCGCTCGCTCCGCTCGCTCGTAAAAATCTAGTCCAACCTCACAACCGATCCCACACGTTCGCAAATTTGAAATATGTCGCCACCATATCGAATAATGAACGGAAGATGGATTGGTTTTAGGTTAGGCTATAGCTTTCTTGCGAGCGCAGCGAGCGAGAGCCGCGTAAAGGTGTGTCACAAACGAACGGTTTGGCACATACGGACATTGAAATATTCGCACCAGCCCGAGGAGCCGAAAGTCTTTATCCTATTGCCTTCTGACAAATGTTTACGGTTTACCAACAGTTTCACATAATTAGTACCGTTTCCTCATAGTACAGTGCAATGTGATGTCCGAAATGGCAGACAAAATTAGGTAATAACACGAAATATATGGAAGTCAATATAAGGTGTATGTATAGGTTGGAAATTGTGATCGTTGCTCGCTCGCTCCGCTCGCCCGAAAAAATCTAGTCCAAGCTCACAAGCGATCCGACACGTTCGCAAATTTGAAATATGTCGCCACCATATCCAATAATGAACGGAAGATGGATTGGTTTTAGGTTAGGCTATAGCTTTCGTGCGAGTTCGGCGAGCGAGAGACGCGTAAAGGTGTGTCACAAACCAACGGTTCGGCACATACGGACATTGAAATATTCGCACCAGCCCGAGGAGCCGAAAGTCTTTATCCTATTGCCTTCTGACAAATGTTTACGGTTTACCAACAGTTTCACATAATTAGTACCGTTTCCTCATAGTACAGTGCAATGTGATGTCCGAAATGGCAGACAAAATTAGGTAATAACACGAAATATATGGAAGTCAATATAAGGTGTATGTATAGGTTGGAAATTGTGACCGTTTCTCGCTCGCTCCGCTCGCTCGAAAAAATCTAGTCCAACCTCACAACCGATCCGTCACGTTCGCAAATTTGAAATATGTCGCCACCATATCGAAGAATGACGGAAGATGTATTGGTTTTAGGTTAGGCTATAGTTTTCGAGCGAGCGCAGCGAGCGAGTATTGCGTAAATGTGTGTCTCAAACCAACGGTTTGGCACATACGGACATTGAAATATTCGCACCAGCCCGAGGAGCCGAAAGTCTTTATCCTATTGCCTTCTGACAAATGTTTACGGTTTACCAACAGTTTCACATAATTAGTACCGTTTCCTCATAGTACAGTGCAATGTGATGTCCGAAATGGCAGACAAAATTAGGTAATAACACGAAATATATGGAAGTCAATATAAGGTGTATGTATAGGTTGGAAATTGTGATCGTTGCTCGCTCGCTCCGCTCGCTCGAAAAAATCTAGTCCAAGCTCACAAGCGATCCGACACGTTCGCAAATTTGAAATATGTCGCCACCATATCCAATAATGAACGGAAGATGGATTGGTTTTAGGTTAGGCTATAGCTTTCGTGCGAGTTCGGCGAGCGAGAGACGCGTAAAGGTGTGTCACAAACCAACGGTTCGGCACATACGGACATTGAAATATTCGCACCAGCCCGAGGAGCCGGAAGTCTTTATCTTATTGCCTACTGACAAATGTTTACAGTTTATGAATAGTTTCACATAAATAGTACTATTTCCACATATAACAGTGCAATGTGATGTCCAAAATGGCTGACAAAAGTAGGTAATAATAAGAAATATAAGCAAGGCAATATAAGGTATATGTATAGCTTGGAAATTGTGACCGTTGCTCGCTCGCTCCGCTCGCTCGTAAAAATCTAGTCCAACCTCACATCCGATCCGACACGTTCCCAAATTTGAAATAAGTCGCCTCCATGTCGAATGACTAACGCAAGAGGGATTGTTTTTAGGTTAGGCTATAGCTTTCGTGCGAGCGCAGCGAGCGAGAGCCGCGTAAAGGTGTGTCACAAACCAACGGTTTGGCACATACGGACATTGAAATATTCGCACCAGCCCGAGGAGCCGGAAGTATTTATCCTATTGCCTACCGACACATGTTTACAGTTTATGAATAGTTTCACATAAATAGTACTACTTCCACATAGTGCAGTGCAATGTGATGTCCGAAATGGCTGACAAAATTAGGTAATAACACGAAATATATGCCAGGCAATATATGGTATATGTATAGCTTGGAAATTGTGACCGTTGCTCGCTCGCTCCGCTCGCTCGCAAAAATCTAGTCCAACCTCACAACCGATCCAACACGTTCGCAAATTTGAAACATGTCGCCATCATATCGAATAATGAACGCAAGATGGATTGGTTTTAGGTTAGGCTATAGTTTTCGAGCGAGCGCGTAGAGCGAGAGACGCGTAAAGGTGTGTCATAAACCAACGGTTTGGCACATATGGATATTGAAATATTCGCACCAGCCCGAGGGGCCGGGAGTCTTTATCCTATTGCCTTCTGACAAATGTTTACGGTTTACCAATAGTTTCACATAATTAGTACCGTTTCCTCATAGTACGGAGCAATGTGATGTCCGAAATGGCAGACAAAATTAGGTAATAACACGACATATATGCAAGGCAATATAAGATGTATGTATAGGTTGGAAATTGTGATCGTTTCTCGCTCGCTCCGCTCGCTCGCAAAAATCTAGTCCAACCTCACAACCGATCCGTCACGTTCGCAAATTTGAAATATGTCGCCACCATATCGAAGAATGACGGAAGATGGATTGGTTTTAGGTTAGGCTATAGTTTTCGAGCGAGCGACGCGTAAAGGTGTGTCATAAACCAACGGTTTGGCACATACGGACATTGAAATATTCGCACCAGCCCGAGGAGCCGGAAGTATTTATCCTATTGCCTACCGACACATGTTTACAGTTTATGAATAGTTTCACATAAATAGTACTATTTCCTCATAGTGCAGTGCAATGTGATGTCCGAAATGGCTGACAAAATTAGGTAATAACACGAAATATATGGAAGGCAATATAAGGTATATGTATAGCTTGGAAATTGTGACCGTTGCTCGCTCGCTCCGCTCGCTCGTAAAAATCTAGTCCAACCTCACAACCGATCCCACACGTTCGCAAATTTGAAATATGTCGCCACCATATCGAATAATGAACGCAAGATGGATTGGTTTTAGCTTAGGCTATAGTTTTCGAGCGAGCGCAGCGAGCGAGTAATGCGTAAATGTGTGTCTCAAACCAACGGTTTGGCACATACGGACATTGAAATATTCGCACCAGCCCGAGGAGCCGGAAGTATTTATCCTATTGCCTACCGACACATGTTTACAGTTTATGAATAGTTTCACATAAATAGTACTACTTCCACATAGTGCAGTGCAATGTGATGTCCGAAATGGCTGACAAAATTAGGTAATAACACGAAATATATGCCGGGCAATATATGGTATATGTATAGCTTGGAAATTGTGACCGTTGCTCGCTCGCACCGCTCGCTCGCAAAAATCTAGTCCAACCTCGCAACCGATCCAACACGTTCGCAAATTTGAAATATGTCGCCATCATATCGAATAATGAACGCAAGATGGATTGGTTTTAGGTTAGGCTATAGTTTTCGAGCGAGCGCGTCGAGCGAGAGACGCGTAAAGGTGTGTCATAAACCAACGGTTTGGCACATACGGATATTGAAATATTCGCACCAGCCCGAGGGGCCGGAAGTCTTTATCCTATTGCCTTCTGACAAATGTTTACGGTTTACCAATAGTTTCACATAATTAGTACCGTTTCCTCATAGTACAGAGCAATGAGATGTCCGAAATGGCAGACAAAATTAGGTAATAACACGACATATATGCAAGGCAATATAAGTTGTATGTATAGGTTGGAAATTGTGATCGTTTCTCGCTCGCTCCGCTCGCTCGCAAAAATCTAGTCCAACCTCACAACCGATCCGTCACGTTCGCAAATTTGAAATATGTCGCCACCATATCGAAGAATGACGGAAGATGGATTGGTTTTAGGTTAGGCTATAGTTTTCGAGCGAGCGACGCGTAAAGGTGTGTCATAAACCAACGGTTTGGCACATACGGACATTGAAATATTCGCACCAGCCCGAGGAGCCGGAAGTATTTATCCTATTGCCTACCGACACATGTTTACAGTTTATGAATAGTTTCACATAAATAGTACTATTTCCTCATAGTACAGTGCAATGTGATGTCCGAAATGGCTGACAAAATTAGGTAATAACACGAAATATATGGAAGGCAATATAAGGTATATGTATAGCTTGGAAATTGTGACCGTTGCTCGCTCGCTCCGCTCGCTCGTAAAAATCTAGTCCAACCTCACAACCGATCCCACACATTCGCAAATTTGAAATATGTCGCCACCATATCGAAGAATGACGGAAGATGTATTGGTTTTAGGTTAGGCTATAGTTTTCGAGCGAGCGCGTCGAGCGAGAGACGCGTAAAGGTGTGTCATAAACCAACGGTTTGGCACATACGGATATTGAAATATTCGCACCAGCCCGAGGGGCAGGAAGAATTTATCCTGTTTCCTACCGACACATGTTTACAGTATATGAATAGCTTCACATAAATAGTACTATTTCCTCATAGTACAGTGCAATGTGATGTCCGAAATGGCTGACAAAATTAGGTACAAGCACGAAATATATGCAAGGCAATATATGGTACATGTATAGCTTGGAAATTGTGACCGTTGCTCGCTCGCTCCGCTTGCTCGTAAAAATCCAGTCCAACCTCACATTCGATCCGACAGGTTCCCAAATTTGAAATAAGTCGCCTTCATGTCGAATGACTAACGCAAGAGGGATAGTTTTTAGGTTAGGCTATAGCTTTCGAGCGAGCGCAGCGAGCGAGAGACGCGTAAAGGTGTGTCACAAACCAACGGTTTGGCACATACGGACATTGAAATATTCGCACCAGCCCGAGGAGCCGAAAGTCTTTATCCTATTGCCTTCTGACAAATGTTTACGGTTTACCAACAGTTTCACATAATTAGTACCGTTTCCTCATAGTACAGTGCAATGTGATGTCCGAAATGGCAGACAAAATTAGGTAATAACACGAAATATATGGAAGTCAATATAAGGTGTATGTATAGGTTGGAAATTGTGATCGTTGCTCGCTCGCTCCGCTCGCTCGAAAAAATCTAGTCCAAGCTCACAAGCGATCCGACACGTTCGCAAATTTGAAATATGTCGCCACCATATCCAATAATGAACGGAAGATGGATTGGTTTTAGGTTAGGCTATAGCTTTCGTGCGAGTTCGGCGAGCGAGAGACGCGTAAAGGTGTGTCACAAACCAACGGTTCGGCACATACGGACATTGAAATATTCGCACCAGCCCGAGGAGCCGGAAGTCTTTATCTTATTGCCTACTGACAAATGTTTACAGTTTATGAATAGTTTCACATAAATAGTACTATTTCCACATATAACAGTGCAATGTGATGTCCAAAATGGCTGACAAAAGTAGGTAATAATAAGAAATATAAGCAAGGCAATATAAGGTATATGTATAGCTTGGAAATTGTGACCGTTGCTCGCTCGCTCCGCTCGCTCGTAAAAATCTAGTCCAACCTCACATCCGATCCGACACGTTCCCAAATTTGAAATAAATCGCCTCCATGTCGAATGACTAACGCAAGAGGGATTGTTTTTAGGTTAGGCTATAGCTTTCGTGCGAGCGCAGCGAGCGAGAGCCGCGTAAAGGTGTGTCACAAACCAACGGTTTGGCACATACGGACATTGAAATATTCGCACCAGCCCGAGGAGCCGGAAGTATTTATCCTATTGCCTACCGACACATGTTTACAGTTTATGAATAGTTTCACATAAATAGTACTACTTCCACATAGTGCAGTGCAATGTGATGTCCGAAATGGCTGACAAAATTAGGTAATAACACGAAATATATGCCAGGCAATATATGGTATATGTATAGCTTGGAAATTGTGACCGTTGCTCGCTCGCTCCGCTCGCTCGCAAAAATCTAGTCCAACCTCACAACCGATCCAACACGTTCGCAAATTTGAAACATGTCGCCATCATATCGAATAATGAACGCAAGATGGATTGGTTTTAGGTTAGGCTATAGTTTTCGAGCGAGCGACGCGTAAAGGTGTGTCATAAACCAACGGTTTGGCACATACGGACATTGAAATATTCGCACCAGCCCGAGGAGCCGGAAGTATTTATCCTATTGCCTACCGACACATGTTTACAGTTTATGAATAGTTTCACATAAATAGTACTATTTCCTCATAGTACAGTGCAATGTGATGTCCGAAATGGCTGACAAAATTAGGTAATAACACGAAATATATGGAAGGCAATATAAGGTATATGTATAGCTTGGAAATTGTGACCGTTGCTCGCTCGCTCCGCTCGCTCGTAAAAATCTAGTCCAACCTCACAACCGATCCCACACGTTCGCAAATTTGAAATATGTCGCCACCATATCGAATAATGAACGCAAGATGGATTGGTTTTAGCTTAGGCTATAGTCTTCGAGCAAGCGCAGCGAGCGAGCGACGCGTAAATGTGTGTCACATACCAACGGTTTGGCACATACGGACATTGAAACATTCGCACCAGCCCGAGGAGCCGGAAGTATTTATCCTATTGCCTACTGACAAATGTTTACAGTTTATGAATAGTTTCACATAAATAGTACTATTTCCACATATAACAGTGCAATGTGATGTCCGAAATGGCAGACAAAATTAGGTACTAGCACGAATACTATGCAAGGCAATATATGGTATATGTATAGCTTGGAAATTGTGACCGTTTCTCGCTCGCTCCGCTCGCTCGCAAAAATCTAGTCCAACCTCACAACCGATCCGTCACGTTCGCAAATTTGAAATATGTCGCCACCATATCGAAGAATGACGGAAGATGTATTGGTTTTAGGTTAGGCTATAGTTTTCGAGCGAGCGCAGCGAGCGAGTAATGCGTAAATGTGTGTCTCAAACCAACGGTTTGGCACATACGGACATTGAAATATTCGCACCAGCCCGAGGAGCCGGAAGTATTTATCCTATTGCCTACCGACACATGTTTACAGTTTATGAATAGTTTCACATAAATAGTACTACTTCCACATAGTGCAGTGCAATGTGATGTCCGAAATGGCTGACAAAATTAGGTAATAACACGAAATATATGCCGGGCAATATATGGTATATGTATAGCTTGGAAATTGTGACCGTTGCTCGCTCATTCCGCTCGCTCGCAAAAATCTAGTCCAACCTCACAACCGATCCAACACGTTCGCAAATTTGAAATATGTCGCCATCATATCGAATAATGAACGCAAGATGGATTGGTTTTAGGTTAGGCTATAGTTTTCGAGCGAGCGCGTAGAGCGAGAGACGCGTAAAGGTGTGTCATAAACCAACGGTTTGGCACATATGGATATTGAAATATTCGCACCAGCCCGAGGGGCCGGAAGTCTTTATCCTATTGCCTTCTGACAAATGTTTACGGTTTACCAATAGTTTCACATAATTAGTACCGTTTCCTCATAGTACGGAGCAATGTGATGTCCGAAATGGCAGACAAAATTAGGTAATAACACGACATATATGCAAGGCAATATAAGATGTATGTATAGGTTGGAAATTGTGATCGTTTCTCGCTCGCTCCGCTCGCTCGCAAAAATCTAGTCCAACCTCACAACCGATCCGTCACGTTCGCAAATTTGAAATATGTCGCCACCATATCGAAGAATGACGGAAGATGGATTGGTTTTAGGTTAGGCTATAGTTTTCGAGCGAGCGACGCGTAAAGGTGTGTCATAAACCAACGGTTTGGCACATACGGACATTGAAATATTCGCACCAGCCCGAGGAGCCGGAAGTATTTATCCTATTGCCTACCGACACATGTTTACAGTTTATGAATAGTTTCACATAAATAGTACTATTTCCTCATAGTGCAGTGCAATGTGATGTCCGAAATGGCTGACAAAATTAGGTAATAACACGAAATATATGGAAGGCAATATAAGGTATATGTATAGCTTGGAAATTGTGACCGTTGCTCGCTCGCTCCGCTCGCTCGTAAAAATCTAGTCCAACCTCACAACCGAACCCACACGTTCGCAAATTTGAAATATGTCGCCACCATATCGAATAATGAACGCAAGATGGATTGGTTTTAGCTTAGGCTATAGTTTTCGAGCGAGCGCAGCGAGCGAGTAATGCGTAAATGTGTGTCTCAAACCAACGGTTTGGCACATACGGACATTGAAATATTCGCACCAGCCCGAGGAGCCGGAAGTATTTATCCTATTGCCTACCGACACATGTTTACAGTTTATGAATAGTTTCACATAAATAGTACTACTTCCACATAGTGCAGTGCAATGTGATGTCCGAAATGGCTGACAAAATTAGGTAATAACACGAAATATATGCCGGGCAATATATGGTATATGTATAGCTTGGAAATTGTGACCGTTGCTCGCTCGCACCGCTCGCTCGCAAAAATCTAGTCCAACCTCGCAACCGATCCAACACGTTCGCAAATTTGAAATATGTCGCCATCATATCGAATAATGAACGCAAGATGGATTGGTTTTAGGTTAGGCTATAGTTTTCGAGCGAGCGCGTCGAGCGAGAGACGCGTAAAGGTGTGTCATAAACCAACGGTTTGGCACATACGGATATTGAAATATTCGCACCAGCCCGAGGGGCCGGAAGTCTTTATCCTATTGCCTTCTGACAAATGTTTACGGTTTACCAATAGTTTCACATAATTAGTACCGTTTCCTCATAGTACAGAGCAATGAGATGTCCGAAATAGCAGACAAAATTAGGTAATAACACGACATATATGCAAGGCAATATAAGATGTATGTATAGGTTGGAAATTGTGATCGTTTCTCGCTCGCTCCGCTCGCTCGCAAAAATCTAGTCCAACCTCACAACCGATCCGTCACGTTCGCAAATTTGAAATATGTCGCCACCATATCGAAGAATGACGGAAGATGGATTGGTTTTAGGTTAGGCTATAGTTTTCGAGCGAGCGACGCGTAAAGGTGTGTCATAAACCAACGGTTTGGCACATACGGACATTGAAATATTCGCACCAGCCCGAGGAGCCGGAAGTATTTATCCTATTGCCTACCGACACATGTTTACAGTTTATGAATAGTTTCACATAAATAGTACTATTTCCTCATAGTACAGTGCAATGTGATGTCCGAAATGGCTGACAAAATTAGGTAATAACACGAAATATATGGAAGGCAATATAAGGTATATGTATAGCTTGGAAATTGTGACCGTTGCTCGCTTGCTCCGCTCGCTCGTAAAAATCTAGTCCAACCTCACAACCGATCCCACACATTCGCAAATTTGAAATATGTCGCCACCATATCGAAGAATGACGGAAGATGTATTGGTTTTAGGTTGGGCTATAGTTTTCGAGCGAGCGCGTCGAGCGAGAGACGCGTAAAGGTGTGTCATAAACCAACGGTTTGGCACATACGGATATTGAAATATTCGCACCAGCCCGAGGGGCAGGAAGAATTTATCCTGTTTCCTACCGACACATGTTTACAGTATATGAATAGTTTCACATAAATAGTACTATTTCCTCATAGTACAGTGCAATGTGATGTCCGAAATGGCTGACAAAATTAGGTACAAGCACGAAATATATGCAAGGCAATATATGGTACATGTATAGCTTGGAAATTGTGACCGTTGCTCGCTCGCTCCGCTTGCTCGTAAAAATCCAGTCCAACCTCACATTCGATCCGACAGGTTCCCCAATTTGAAATAAGTCGCCTTCATGTCGAATGACTAACGCAAGAGGGATAGTTTTTAGGTTAGGCTATAGCTTTCGAGCGAGCGCAGCGAGCGAGAGACGCGTAAAGGTGTGTCACAAACCAACGGTTTGGCACATACGGACATTGAAATATTCGCACCAGCCCGAGGAGCCGAAAGTCTTTATCCTATTGCCTTCTGACAAATGTTTACGGTTTACCAACAGTTTCACATAATTAGTACCGTCTCCTCATAGTACAGTGCAATGTGATGTCCGAAATTGCAGACAAAATTAGATACTAGCACGAAAACTATGCAAGGCAATATATGACATATGTATAGCTTGGAAATTGTGACCGTTGCTCGTTCGCTACGCCCGCTCGTAAAAATCTAGTCCAACCTCACAACCGATCCGTCACGTTCGCAAATTTGAAATATGTCGCCACCATATCGAATAATGAACGCAAGATGGATTGGTTTTAGGTTAGGCTATAGTTTTCGAGCGAGCGCAGCGAGCGAGCGACGCGTAAATGTGTGTCACAAACCAACGGTTTGGCACATACGGACATTGAAACATTCGCACCAGCCCGAGGAGCCGGAAGTCTTTATCCTATTGCCTACTGACAAATGTTTACAGTTTATGAATAGTTTCACATAAATAGTATTTCCACATATAACAGTGCAATGTGATGTCCGAAATGGCTGACAAAAGTAGGTAATAACACGAAATATAAGCAAGGCAATATAAGGTATATGTATAGCTTGGAAATTGTGACCGTTGCACGCTCGCTCCGCTCGCTCGTAAAAATTTGGTCCAACCTCACAACCGATCCCACACGTTCGCAAATTCGAAACATGTCGCCACCATATCGAATAATGAACGGAAGATGGATTGGTTTATGTTAGGCTATAGCTTTCGTGCGAGCACAGCGAGCGAGAGACGCGTAAAGGTGTGTCACAAACCAACGGTTTGGCACATACGGACATTGAAATATTCGCACCAGCCCGAGGAGCCGGAAGTATTTATCCTATTGCCTACCGACACATGTTTACAGTTCATGAATAGTTTCACATAAATAGTACTATTTCCTCATAGTACAGTGCAATGTGATGTCCGAAATGGCTGACAAAATTAGGTAATAACACGAAATATATGGAAGGCAATATAAGATATATGTATAGCTTGGAAATTGTGACTGCTGCACGCTCGCTCCGCTCGCTCGTAAAAATCTGATCCAACCTCACAACCGATCCGACACGTTCGCAAATTCGAGACATGTCGCCACCTTATCAAATAAAGAACGGAAGCTGGATTGGTTTTAGGTTAGGCTATAGCTTTCGAGTGTGCATGGCGAGCGCGGGACGCGGAGAGGTGTGTCACAATCCAACGGTTTGGCACATGGGGACATTGAAATATTCGCACCAGCCCGAGGAGCCGGAAGTCTTTATCCTATTGCCTTCTGACAAATGTTTACAGTTTACCAATAGTTTCACATAAATAGTACTATTTCCACAAAGTACAGTGCAATGTGATGTCCGAAATGGCTGACAAAATCTGGTAATAACACGAAATATATGGATGGCAATATAAGGTATATGTATAGCTTGGAAATTGTGACCGTTGCTCGCTTGCTCCGCTCGCTCGTAAAAATCGAGTCCAACCTCACAACCGATCCGACACGTTACCAAATTTGAAATATGTCGCCATCATATCGAATAATGAACGCAAGATGGATTGGTTTTAGCTTAGGCTATAGTTTTCGAACGAGCGCAGCGATCGAGATACGCGTAAAGGTGTGTCATAAACCAACGGTTTGGCACATACGGACATTGAAATATTCGCACCAGCCCGAGGAGCCGGAAGTATTTATCCTATTGCCTACCGACACATGTTTACAGTTTATGAATAGTTTCACATAAATAGTACTATTTCCACATAGTACAGTGCAATGTGATGTCCGAAATGGCTGACAAAATTATGTAATAACACGAAATATATGCAAGGCAATATATGGTACATGTATAGCTTGGAAATTGTGACCGTTGCTCCCTCGCTCCGCTTGCTCGTAAAAATCCAGTCCAACCTCACATTCGATCCGACACGTTCCCAAATTTGAAATAAGTCGCCTTCATGTCGAATGACTAACGCAAGAGGGATTGTTTTTAGGTTAGGCTATAGTTTTCGAGCTAGCGCGTCGAGCGAGAGACGCGTAAAGGTGTGTCAGAAACCAACGGTTTGGCACATACGGACATTGAAATATTCGCACCAGCCCGAGGAGCCGGAAGTATTTATCCTATTGCCTACCGATACATGTTTACAGTTTATGAATAGCTTCACATAAATAGTACTATTTCAACATAGTACAGTGCAATGTGATGTCCGAAATGGCTGACAAAATTAGGTACTAGCACGAAATATAAGCAAGGCAATATAAGGTATATGTATAGCTTGGAAATTGTGACCGTTGCTCGCTCGCTCCGCTCGCTCGTAAAAATCTGGTCCAACCTCACAACCGATCCCACACGTTCGCAAATTCGAAACATGTCGCCACCATATCGAATAATGAACGGAAGATGGATTGGTTTTAGGTTAGGCTATAGCTTTCGTGCGAGCGCAGCGAACGAGAGACGCGTAAAGGTGTGTCACAAACCAACGGTTTGGCACATACGGACATTGAAATATTCGCACCAGCCCGAGGAGCCGGAAGTCTTTATCCTGTTGCCTTCTGACAGATGTTTACGGTTTACCAATCGTTTCACATAATTAGTACCGTTTCCCCATAGTACAGTGCAACGTGATGTCCGAAATGGCTGACAAAATTAGGTACAAGCACGAAATATATGCAAGACAATATATGGTATATGTATAGCTTGGAAATTGTGACCGTTGCTCGCTCGCTCCGCTCGCTCGTAAAAATCTAGTCCAACCCCACAACCGATCCGACACGTTCGCAAATTTGAAATATGTCGCCATCATATCGAATAATGAACGCAAGATGGATTGGTTTTAGGTTAGGCTATAGTTTTCGAGCGAGCGCAGCGAGCGTGGGACGCGTATAGGTGTGTCATAAACCAACGGTTTGGCTCATACGGACATTGAAATATTCGCACCAGCCCGAGGAGCCGGAACTATTTATCCTATTGCCTACCGACACATGTTTACAGTTTATGAATAGTTTCACATAAATAGTACTATTTCCTCATAGTACAGTGCAATGTGATGTCCGAAATGGCTGACAAAATTAGGTAATAACACGAAATATATGGAAGGCAATATAAGGTATATGTATAGCTTGGAAATTGTGACCGTTGCTCGCTCGCTCCGCTCGCTCGTAAAAATCTAGTCCAACCTCACAACCGATCCCACACGTTCGCAAATTTGAAATATGTCGCCACCATATCGAATAATGAACGGAAGATGGATTGGTTTTAGGTTAGGCTATAGCTTTCGTGCGAGCGCAGCGAACGAGAGACGCGTAAAGGTGTGTCACAAACCAACGGTTTGGCACATACGGATATTGAAATATTCGCACCAGCCCGAGGGGCCGGAAGTCTTTATCCTATTGCCTTCTGACAAATGTTTACGGTTTACCAATAGTTTCACATAATTAGTACCGTTTCCTCATAGTACAGAGCAATGAGATGTCCGAAATGGCAGACAAAATTAGGTAATAACACGACATATATGCAAGGCAATATAAGATGTATGTATAGGTTGGAAATTGTGATCGTTTCTCGCTCGCTCCGCTCGCTCGCAAAAATCTAGTCCAACCTCACAACCGATCCGTCACGTTCGCAAATTTGAAATATGTCGCCACCATATCGAAGAATGACGGAAGATGGATTGGTTTTAGGTTAGGCTATAGTTTTCGAGCGAGCGACGCGTAAAGGTGTGTCATAAACCAACGGTTTGGCACATACGGACATTGAAATATTCGCACCAGCCCGAGGAGCCGGAAGTATTTATCCTATTGCCTACCGACACATGTTTACAGTTTATGAATAGTTTCACATAAATAGTACTATTTCCTCATAGTACAGTGCAATGTGATGTCCGAAATGGCTGACAAAATTAGGTAATAACACGAAATATATGGAAGGCAATATAAGGTATATGTATAGCTTGGAAATTGTGACCGTTGCTCGCTCGCTCCGCTCGCTCGTAAAAATCTAGTCCAACCTCACAACCGATCCCACACATTCGCAAATTTGAAATATGTCGCCACCATATCGAAGAATGACGGAAGATGTATTGGTTTTAGGTTAGGCTATAGTTTTCGAGCGAGCGCGTCGAGCGAGAGACGCGTAAAGGTGTGTCATAAACCAACGGTTTGGCACATACGGATATTGAAATATTCGCACCAGCCCGAGGGGCAGGAAGAATTTATCCTGTTTCCTACCGACACATGTTTACAGTATATGAATAGTTTCACATAAATAGTACTATTTCCTCATAGTACAGTGCAATGTGATGTCCGAAATGGCTGACAAAATTAGGTACAAGCACGAAATATATGCAAGGCAATATATGGTACATGTATAGCTTGGAAATTGTGACCGTTGCTCGCTCGCTCCGCTTGCTCGTAAAAATCCAGTCCAACCTCACATTCGATCCGACAGGTTCCCAAATTTGAAATAAGTCGCCTTCATGTCGAATGACTAACGCAAGAGGGATAGTTTTTAGGTTAGGCTATAGCTTTCGAGCGAGCGCAGCGAGCGAGAGACGCGTAAAGGTGTGTCACAAACCAACGGTTTGGCACATACGGACATTGAAATATTCGCACCAGCCCGAGGAGCCGAAAGTCTTTATCCTATTGCCTTCTGACAAATGTTTACGGTTTACCAACAGTTTCACATAATTAGTACCGTCTCCTCATAGTACAGTGCAATGTGATGTCCGAAATTGCAGACAAAATTAGATACTAGCACGAAAACTATGCAAGGCAATATATGACATATGTATAGCTTGGAAATTGTGACCGTTGCTCGTTCGCTACGCCCGCTCGTAAAAATCTAGTCCAACCTCACAACCGATCCGTCACGTTCGCAAATTTGAAATATGTCGCCACCATATCGAATAATGAACGCAAGATGGATTGGTTTTAGGTTAGGCTATAGTTTTCGAGCGAGCGCAGCGAGCGAGCGACGCGTAAATGTGTGTCACAAACCAACGGTTTGGCACATACGGACATTGAAACATTCGCACCAGCCCGAGGAGCCGGAAGTCTTTATCCTATTGCCTACTGACAAATGTTTACAGTTTATGAATAGTTTCACATAAATAGTATTTCCACATATAACAGTGCAATGTGATGTCCGAAATGGCTGACAAAAGTAGGTAATAACACGAAATATAAGCAAGGCAATATAAGGTATATGTATAGCTTGGAAATTGTGACCGTTGCACGCTCGCTCCGCTCGCTCGTAAAAATTTGGTCCAACCTCACAACCGATCCCACACGTTCGCAAATTCGAAACATGTCGCCACCATATCGAATAATGAACGGAAGATGGATTGGTTTATGTTAGGCTATAGCTTTCGTGCGAGCACAGCGAGCGAGAGACGCGTAAAGGTGTGTCACAAACCAACGGTTTGGCACATACGGACATTGAAATATTCGCACCAGCCCGAGGAGCCGGAAGTATTTATCCTATTGCCTACCGACACATGTTTACAGTTCATGAATAGTTTCACATAAATAGTACTATTTCCTCATAGTACAGTGCAATGTGATGTCCGAAATGGCTGACAAAATTAGGTAATAACACGAAATATATGGAAGGCAATATAAGATATATGTATAGCTTGGAAATTGTGACTGCTGCACGCTCGCTCCGCTCGCTCGTAAAAATCTGATCCAACCTCACAACCGATCCGACACGTTCGCAAATTCGAGACATGTCGCCACCTTATCAAATAAAGAACGGAAGCTGGATTGGTTTTAGGTTAGGCTATAGCTTTCGAGTGTGCATGGCGAGCGCGGGACGCGGAGAGGTGTGTCACAATCCAACGGTTTGGCACATGGGGACATTGAAATATTCGCACCAGCCCGAGGAGCCGGAAGTCTTTATCCTATTGCCTTCTGACAAATGTTTACAGTTTACCAATAGTTTCACATAAATAGTACTATTTCCACAAAGTACAGTGCAATGTGATGTCCGAAATGGCTGACAAAATCTGGTAATAACACGAAATATATGGAAGGCAATATAAGGTATATGTATAGCTTGGAAATTGTGACCGTTGCTCGCTTGCTCCGCTCGCTCGTAAAAATCGAGTCCAACCTCACAACCGATCCGACACGTTACCAAATTTGAAATATGTCGCCATCATATCGAATAATGAACGCAAGATGGATTGGTTTTAGCTTAGGCTATAGTTTTCGAACGAGCGCAGCGATCGAGATACGCGTAAAGGTGTGTCATAAACCAACGGTTTGGCACATACGGACATTGAAATATTCGCACCAGCCCGAGGAGCCGGAAGTATTTATCCTATTGCCTACCGACACATGTTTACAGTTTATGAATAGTTTCACATAAATAGTACTATTTCCACATAGTACAGTGCAATGTGATGTCCGAAATGGCTGACAAAATTAAGTAATAACACGAAATATATGCAAGGCAATATATGGTACATGTATAGCTTGGAAATTGTGACCGTTGCTCCCTCGCTCCGCTTGCTCGTAAAAATCCAGTCCAACCTCACATTCGATCCGACACGTTCCCAAATTTGAAATAAGTCGCCTTCATGTCGAATGACTAACGCAAGAGGGATTGTTTTTAGGTTAGGCTATAGCTCTCGAGCGAGCGCAGCGAGCGAGAGACGCGTATAGGTGTGTCATAAACCAACGGTTTGGCACATACGGACATTGAAATATTCGCACCAGCCCGAGGAACCGGAAGTATTTATCCTATTGCCTACCGACACATGTTTACAGTTTATGAATAGTTTCACATAAATAGTACTATTTCAACATAGTACAATGCAATGTGATGTCCGAAACGGCTGACAAAATTAGGTAATAACACGACATATATGCAAGGCAATATAAGGTGTATGTATTGGTTGGAAATTGTGATCGTTGCTCGCTCGCTCCGCTCGCTCGAAAAAATCTAATCCAACCTCGCAACCGATCCGACACGTTCGCAAATTTGAAATATGTCGCCACCATATCGAATAATGAACGGAAGATGGATTGGTTTTAGGTTAGGCTATAGTTTTCGAGCGAGCGCGTCGAGCGAGAGACGCGTAAAGGTGTGACATAAACCAACGGTTTGGCACATACGGACATTGAAATATTCGCACCAGCCCGAGGAGCCGGAAGTATTTATCCTATTGCCTTCTGACAAATGTTTACGGTTTACCCATAGTTTCACATAATTAGTACCGTTTCCTCATAGTACAGTGCAACGTGATGTCCGAAATGGCTGACAAAATTAGGTAATAACACGAAATATATGGAAGGCAATATAAGGTGTATGTATTGGTTGGAAATTGTGATCGTTGCTCGCTCGCTCCGCTCGCTCGAAAAAATCTAGTCCAACCTCGCAACCGATCCGACACGTTCGCAAATTTGAAATATGTCGCCACCATATCGAATAATGAACGGAAGATGGATTGGTTTTAGGTTAGGCTATAGTTTTCGAGCGAGCGCGTCGAGCGAGAGACGCGTAAAGGTGTGTCATAAACCAACGGTTTGGCACATACGGACATTGAAATATTCGCACCAGCCCGAGGAGCCGGAAGTCTCTATCCTATCGCCTTCTGACAAATGTTTACGGTTTACCAACAGTTTCACATAATTAGTACCGTTTCCTCATAGTACAGTGCAATGTGATGTCCGAAATGGCAGACAAAATTAGGTAATAACACGACATATAGGCAAGGCAATATAAGGTGTATGTATAGGTTGGAAATTGTGATCGTTGCTCGCTCGCTCTGCTCGCTCGATAAAATCTAGTCCAACCTCACAACCGATCCGACACGTGCGCAAATTTGAAATATGTCGCCACCATATCGAATAATGAACGGAAGATGGATTGGTTTTAGGTTCGGCTATAGCTTTCGTGCGAGCGCAGCGAACGAGAGACGCGTAAAGGTGTGTCACAAACCATCGGTTTGGCACATACGGACATTGATATATTCGCACCAGCCCGAGGAGCCGGAAGACTTTATCCTATTGCCTTCTGTCAAATGTTTACGGTTTACCAATAGTTTCACATAATTAGTACCGTTTCCTCATAGTACAGTGCAACGTGATGTCCGAAATGGCTGACAAAATTAGGTACAAGCACGAAATATATGCAAGACAATATATGGTATATGTATAGCTTGGAAACTGTCACCGTTGCTCGCTCGCTCCGCTCGCTCGTAAAGATCTAGTCCAACCTCACAACCGATCCCACACGTTCGCAAATTTGAAACATGTCGCCACCATATCGAAGAATGAACGGAAGATGGATTGGTTTTAGGTTAGGCTATAGTTTTCGAGCGAGCGCGTCGAGCGAGAGACGCGTAAAGGTGTGTCATAAACCAACGGTTTGGCACATACGGACATTGAAATATTCGCACCAGCCCGAGGAGCCGGAAGTCTCTATCCTATCGCCTTCTGACAAATGTTTACGGTTTACCAACAGTTTCACATAATTAGTACCGTTTCCTCATAGTACAGTGCAATGTGATGTCCGAAATGGCAGACAAAATTAGGTAATAACACGACATATAGGCAAGGCAATATAAGGTGTATGTATAGCTTGGAAATTGTGATCGTTGCTCGCTCGCTCCGCTCGCTCGAAAAAATCTAGTCCAACCTCGCAACCGATCCGACACGTTCGCAAATTTGAAATATGTCGCCACCATATCGAATAATGAACGGAAGATGGATTGGTTTTAGGTTAGGCTATAGTTTTCGAGCGAGCGCGTCGAGCGAGAGACGCGTAAAGGTGTGTCATAAACCAACGGTTTGGCACATACGGACATTGAAATATTCGCACCAGCCCGAGGAGCCGGAAGTCTCTATCCTATCGCCTTCTGACAAATGTTTACGGTTTACCAACAGTTTCACATAATTAGTACCGTTTCCTCATAGTACAGTGCAATGTGATGTCCGAAATGGCAGACAAAATTAGGTAATAACACGACATATAGGCAAGGCAATATAAGGTGTATGTATAGGTTGGAAATTGTGATCGTTGCTCGCTCGCTCCGCTCGCTCGAAAAAATCTAGTCCAACCTCACAACCGATCCGACACGTTCGCAAATTTGAAATATGTCGCCACCATATCGAATAATGAACGGAAGATGGATTGGTTTTAGGTTAGGCTATAGCTTTCGTGCGAACGCAGCGAACGAGAGACGCGTAAAGGTGTGTCACACACCAACGGTTTGGCACATACGGACATTGAAATATTCGCCCGAGGAGCCGGAAGTCTTTATCCTATTGCCTTCTGACAAATGTTTACGGTTTACCCATAGTTTCACATAATTAGTACCGTTTCCTCATAGTACAGTGCAACATGATGTCCGAAATGGCTGACAAAATTAGGTAATAACACGAAATATATGGAAGGCAATATAAGGTGTATGTATAGGTTGGAAATTGTGATCGTTGCTCGCTCGCTCCGCTCGCTCGAAAAAATCTAGTCCAACCTCGCAACCGATCCGACACGTTCGCAAATTTGAAATATGTCGCCACCATATCGAATAATGAACGGAAGATGGATTGGTTTTAGGTTAGGCTATAGTTTTCGAGCGAGCGCGTCGAGCGAGAGACGCGTAAAGGTGTGTCATAAACCATCGGTTTGGCACATACGGACATTGAAATATTCGCACCAGCCTGAGGAGCCGGAAGTATTTATCCTATTGCCTACCGACACATGTTTACAGTTTATGAATAGTTTCACATAAATAGTACTATTTCCACATAGTACAGTGCAATGTGATGTCCGAAATGGCTGACAAAATTAGGTACTAGCACGAAATATAAGCAAGGCAATATAAGGTATATGTATAGCTTGGAAATTGTGACCGTTGCTCGCTCGCTCCGCTCGCTCGTAAAAATCTAGTCCAACCCCACAACCGATCCGACACGTTCGCAAATTTGAAATATGTCGCCATCATATCGAATAATGAACGCAAGATGGATTGGTTTTAGGTTAGGCTATAGTTTTCGAGCGAGCGCAGCGAGCGTGGGACGCGTATAGGTGTGTCATAAACCAACGGTTTGGCTCATACGGACATTGAAATATTCGCACCAGCCCGAGGAGCCGGAAGTATTTATCCTATTGCCTACCGACACATGTTTACAGTTTATGAATAGTTTCACATAAATAGTACTATTTCCTCATAGTACAGTGCAATGTGATGTCCGAAATGGCTGACAAAATTAGGTAATAACACGAAATATATGGAAGGCAATATGAGGTATATGTATAGCTTGGAAATTGTGACCGTTGCTCGCTCGCTCCGCTCGCTCGTAAAAATCTAGTCCAACCTCACAACCGATCCCACACGTTCGCAAATTTGAAATATGTCGCCACCATATCGAATAATGAACGGAAGATGGATTGGTTTTAGGTTAGGCTATAGCTTTCGTGCGAGCGCAGCGAACGAGAGACGCGTAAAGGTGTGTCACAAACCAACGGTTTGGCACATACGGACATTGAAATATTCGCCCGAGGAGCCGGAAGTCTTTATCCTATTGCCTTCTGACAAATGTTTACGGTTTACCAATAGTTTCACATAATTAGTACCGTTTCCTCATAGTACAATGCAATGTGATGTCCGAAATGGCTGACAAAATTAGGTAATAACACGACATATATGCAAGGCAATATAAGGTGTATGTATAGGTTGGAAATTGTGATCGTTGCTCGCTCGCTCTGCTCGCTCGATAAAATCTAGTCCAACCTCACAACCGATCCGACACGTGCGCAAATTTGAAATATGTCGCCACCATATCGAATAATGAACGGAAGATGGATTGGTTTTAGGTTCGGCTATAGCTTTCGTGCGAGCGCAGCGAACGAGAGACGCGTAAAGGTGTGTCACAAACCATCGGTTTGGCACATACGGACATTGATATATTCGCACCAGCCCGAGGAGCCGGAAGACTTTATCCTATTGCCTTCTGTCAAATGTTTACGGTTTACCAATAGTTTCACATAATTAGTACCGTTTCCTCATAGTACAGTGCAACGTGATGTCCGAAATGGCTGACAAAATTAGGTACAAGCACGAAATATATGCAAGACAATATATGGTATATGTATAGCTTGGAAACTGTCACCGTTGCTCGCTCGCTCCGCTCGCTCGTAAAAATCTAGTCCAACCTCACAACCGATCCCACACGTTCGCAAATTTGAAATATGTCGCCACCATATCGAATAATGAACGGAAGATGGATTGGTTTTAGGTTAGGCTATAGCTTTCGTGCGAGCGCAGCGAGCGAGAGACGCGTATAGGTGTGTCATAAACCAACGGTTTGGCACATACGGACATTGAAATATTCGCACCAGCCCGAGGAGCCGGAAGTATTTATCCTATTGCCTTCTGACAAATGTTTACGGTTTACCCATAGTTTCACATAATTAGTACCGTTTCCTCATAGTACAGTGCAACGTGATGTCCGAAATGGCTGACAAAATTAGGTAATAACACGAAATATATGGAAGGCAATATAAGGTGTATGTATTGGTTGGAAATTGTGATCGTTGCTCGCTCGCTCCGCTCGCTCGAAAAAATCTAGTCCAACCTCGCAACCGATCCGACACGTTCGCAAATTTGAAATATGTCGCCACCATATCGAATAATGAACGGAAGATGGATTGGTTTTAGGTTAGGCTATAGTTTTCGAGCGAGCGCGTCGAGCGAGAGACGCGTAAAGGTGTGTCATAAACCAACGGTTTGGCACATACGGACATTGAAATATTCGCACCAGCCCGAGGAGCCGGAAGTCTCTATCCTATCGCCTTCTGACAAATGTTTACGGTTTACCAACAGTTTCACATAATTAGTACCGTTTCCTCATAGTACAGTGCAATGTGATGTCCGAAATGGCAGACAAAATTAGGTAATAACACGACATATAGGCAAGGCAATATAAGGTGTATGTATAGGTTGGAAATTGTGATCGTTGCTCGCTCGCTCCGCTCGCTCGAAAAAATCTAGTCCAACCTCACAACCGATCCGACACGTTCGCAAATTTGAAATATGTCGCCACCATATCGAATAATGAACGGAAGATGGATTGGTTTTAGGTTAGGCTATAGCTTTCGTGCGAACGCAGCGAACGAGAGACGCGTAAAGGTGTGTCACACACCAACGGTTTGGCACATACGGACATTGAAATATTCGCCCGAGGAGCCGGAAGTCTTTATCCTATTGCCTTCTGACAAATGTTTACGGTTTACCCATAGTTTCACATAATTAGTACCGTTTCCTCATAGTACAGTGCAACATGATGTCCGAAATGGCTGACAAAATTAGGTAATAACACGAAATATATGGAAGGCAATATAAGGTGTATGTATAGGTTGGAAATTGTGATCGTTGCTCGCTCGCTCCGCTCGCTCGAAAAAATCTAGTCCAACCTCGCAACCGATCCGACACGTTCGCAAATTTGAAATATGTCGCCACCATATCGAATAATGAACGGAAGATGGATTGGTTTTAGGTTAGGCTATAGTTTTCGAGCGAGCGCGTCGAGCGAGAGACGCGTAAAGGTGTGTCATAAACCATCGGTTTGGCACATACGGACATTGAAATATTCGCACCAGCCTGAGGAGCCGGAAGTATTTATCCTATTGCCTACCGACACATGTTTACAGTTTATGAATAGTTTCACATAAATAGTACTATTTCCACATAGTACAGTGCAATGTGATGTCCGAAATGGCTGACAAAATTAGGTACTAGCACGAAATATAAGCAAGGCAATATAAGGTATATGTATAGCTTGAAAATTGTGACCGTTGCACGCTCGCTCCGCTCGCTCGTAAAAATCTGGTCCAACCTCACAACCGATCCCACACGTTCGCAAATTCGAAACATGTCGCCACCATATCGAATAATGAACGGAAGATGGATTGGTTTTAGGTTAGGCTATAGCTTTCGTGCGAGCGCAGCGAAAGAGAGACGCGTAAAGGTGTGTCACAAACCATCGGTTTGGCACATACGGACATTGATATATTCGCACCAGCCCGAAGAGCCGGAAGTCTTTATCCTATTGCCTTTTGACAAATGTTTACGGTTTACCAATAGTTTCACATAATTAGTACCGTTTCCTCATAGTACAATGCAATGTGATGTCCGAAATGGCTGACAAAATTAGGTAATAACACGACATATATGCAAGGCAATATAAGGTGTATGTATAGGTTGGAAATTGTGATCGTTGCTCGCTCGCTCCGCTCGCTCGATAAAATCTAGTCCCAACCTCACAACCGATCCGACACGTTCGCAAATTTGAAATATGTCGCCACCATATCGAATAATGAACGGAAGATGGATTGGTTTTAGGTTCGGCTATAGCTTTCGTGCGAGCGCAGCGAACGAGAGACGCGTAAAGGTGTGTCACAAACCATCGGTTTGGCACATACGGACATTGATGTATTCGCACCAGCCCGAGGAGCCGGAAGACTTTATCCTATTGCCTTCTGTCAAATGTTTACGGTTTACCAATAGTTTCACATAATTAGTACCGTTTCCTCATAGTACAGTGCAACGTGATGTCCGAAATGGCTGACAAAATTAGGTACAAGCACGAAATATATGCAAGACAATATATGGTATATGTATAGCTTGGAAACTGTCACCGTTGCTCGCTCGCTCCGCTCGCTCGTAAAGATCTAGTCCAACCTCACAACCGATCCCACACGTTCGCAAATTTGAAACATGTCGCCACCATATCGAAGAATGAACGGAAGATGGATTGGTTTTAGGTTAGGCTATAGTTTTCGAGCGAGCGCGTCGAGCGAGAGACGCGTAAAGGTGTGTCATAAACCAACGGTTTGGCACATACGGACATTGAAATATTCGCACCAGCCCGAGGAGCCGGAAGTCTCTATCCTATCGCCTTCTGACAAATGTTTACGGTTTACCAACAGTTTCACATAATTAGTACCGTTTCCTCATAGTACAGTGCAATGTGATGTCCGAAATGGCAGACAAAATTAGGTAATAACACGACATATAGGCAAGGCAATATAAGGTGTATGTATAGCTTGGAAATTGTGATCGTTGCTCGCTCGCTCCGCTCGCTCGAAAAAATCTAGTCCAACCTCGCAACCGATCCGACACGTTCGCAAATTTGAAATATGTCGCCACCATATCGAATAATGAACGGAAGATGGATTGGTTTTAGGTTAGGCTATAGCTTTCGTGCGAGCGCAGCGAACGAGAGACGCGTAAAGGTGTGTCACAAACCATCGGTTCGGCACATACGGACATTGAAATATTCGCACCAGCCCGAGGAACCGGAAGTATTTATCCTATTTCCTACCGACACATGTTTACAGTTTATGAATAGTTTCACATAAATAGTACTATTTCCTCATAGTACAGTGCAATGTGATGTCCGAAATGGCTGACAAAATTAGGTAATAACACGAAATATATGGAAGGCAATATAAGGTATATGTATAGCTTGGAAATTGTGACCGTTGCTCGCTCGCTCCGCTCGCTCGTAAAAATCTAGTCCAACCTCACAACCGATCCCACACGTTCGCAAATTTGAAATATGTCGCCCACCATATCGAATAATGAACGGAAGATGGATTGGTTTTAGGTTAGGCTATAGCTTTCGTGCGAGCGCAGCGAACGAGAGACGCGTAAAGGTGTGTCACAAACCAACGGTTTGGCACATACGGACATTGAAATATTCGCACCAGCCCGAGGAGCCGGAAGTATTTATCCTATTGCCTTCTGACAAATGTTTACGGTTTACCCATAGTTTCACATAATTAGTACCGTTTCCTCATAGTACAGTGCAACGTGATGTCCGAAATGGCTGACAAAATTAGGTAATAACACGAAATATATGGAAGGCAATATAAGGTGTATGTATTGGTTGGAAATTGTGATCGTTGCTCGCTCGCTCCGCTCGCTCGAAAAAATCTAGTCCAACCTCGCAACCGATCCGACACGTTCGCAAATTTGAAATATGTCGCCACCATATCGAATAATGAACGGAAGATGGATTGGTTTTAGGTTAGGCTATAGTTTTCGAGCGAGCGCGTCGAGCGAGAGACGCGTAAAGGTGTGTCATAAACCAACGGTTTGGCACATACGGACATTGAAATATTCGCACCAGCCCGAGGAGCCGGAAGTCTCTATCCTATCGCCTTCTGACAAATGTTTACGGTTTACCAACAGTTTCACATAATTAGTACCGTTTCCTCATAGTACAGTGCAATGTGATGTCCGAAATGGCAGACAAAATTAGGTAATAACACGACATATAGGCAAGGCAATATAAGGTGTATGTATAGGTTGGAAATTGTGATCGTTGCTCGCTCGCTCCGCTCGCTCGAAAAAATCTAGTCCAACCTCACAACCGATCCGACACGTTCGCAAATTTGAAATATGTCGCCACCATATCGAATAATGAACGGAAGATGGATTGGTTTTAGGTTAGGCTATAGCTTTCGTGCGAACGCAGCGAACGAGAGACGCGTAAAGGTGTGTCACACACCAACGGTTTGGCACATACGGACATTGAAATATTCGCCCGAGGAGCCGGAAGTCTTTATCCTATTGCCTTCTGACAAATGTTTACGGTTTACCCATAGTTTCACATAATTAGTACCGTTTCCTCATAGTACAGTGCAACATGATGTCCGAAATGGCTGACAAAATTAGGTAATAACACGAAATATATGGAAGGCAATATAAGGTGTATGTATAGGTTGGAAATTGTGATCGTTGCTCGCTCGCTCCGCTCGCTCGAAAAAATCTAGTCCAACCTCGCAACCGATCCGACACGTTCGCAAATTTGAAATATGTCGCCACCATATCGAATAATAAACGGAAGATGGATTGGTTTTAGGTTAGGCTATAGTTTTCGAGCGAGCGCGTCGAGCGAGAGACGCGTAAAGGTGTGTCATAAACCATCGGTTTGGCACATACGGACATTGAAATATTCGCACCAGCCTGAGGAGCCGGAAGTATTTATCCTATTGCCTACCGACACATGTTTACAGTTTATGAATAGTTTCACATAAATAGTACTATTTCCACATAGTACAGTGCAATGTGATGTCCGAAATGGCTGACAAAATTAGGTACTAGCACGAAATATAAGCAAGGCAATATAAGGTATATGTATAGCTTGGAAGTTGTGACCGTTGCACGCTCGCTCCGCTCGCTCGTAAAAATCTGGTCCAACCTCACAACCGATCCCACACGTTCGCAAATTCGAAACATGTCGCCACCATATCGAATAATGAACGGAAGATGGATTGGTTTTAGGTTAGGCTATAGCTTTCGTGCGAGCGCAGCGAAAGAGAGACGCGTAAAGGGTGTGTCACAAACCATCGGTTTGGCACATACGGACATTGATATATTCGCACCAGCCCGAAGAGCCGGAAGTCTTTATCCTATTGCCTTCTGACAAATGTTTACGGTTTACCAATAGTTTCACATAATTAGTACCGTTTCCTCATAGTACAATGCAATGTGATGTCCGAAATGGCTGACAAAATTAGGTAATAACACGACATATATGCAAGGCAATATAAGGTGTATGTATAGGTTGGAAATTGTGATCGTTGCTCGCTCGCTCCGCTCGCTCGATAAAATCTAGTCCAACCTCACAACCGATCCGACACGTTCGCAAATTTGAAATATGTCGCCACCATATCGAATAATGAACGGAAGATGGATTGGTTTTAGGTTCGGCTATAGCTTTCGTGCGAGCGCAGCGAACGAGAGACGCGTAAAGGTGTGTCACAAACCATCGGTTTGGCACATACGGACATTGATGTATTCGCACCAGCCCGAGGAGCCGGAAGACTTTATCCTATTGCCTTCTGTCAAATGTTTACGGTTTACCAATAGTTTCACATAATTAGTACCGTTTCCTCATAGTACAGTGCAACGTGATGTCCGAAATGGCTGACAAAATTAGGTACAAGCACGAAATATATGCAAGACAATATATGGTATATGTATAGCTTGGAAACTGTCACCGTTGCTCGCTCGCTCCGCTCGCTCGTAAAGATCTAGTCCAACCTCACAACCGATCCCACACGTTCGCAAATTTGAAACATGTCGCCACCATATCGAAGAATGAACGGAAGATGGATTGGTTTTAGGTTAGGCTATAGTTTTCGAGCGAGCGCGTCGAGCGAGAGACGCGTAAAGGTGTGTCATAAACCAACGGTTTGGCACATACGGACATTGAAATATTCGCACCAGCCCGAGGAGCCGGAAGTCTCTATCCTATCGCCTTCTGACAAATGTTTACGGTTTACCAACAGTTTCACATAATTAGTACCGTTTCCTCATAGTACAGTGCAATGTGATGTCCGAAATGGCAGACAAAATTAGGTAATAACACGACATATAGGCAAGGCAATATAAGGTGTATGTATAGCTTGGAAATTGTGATCGTTGCTCGCTCGCTCCGCTCGCTCGAAAAAATCTAGTCCAACCTCGCAACCGATCCGACACGTTCGCAAATTTGAAATATGTCGCCACCATATCGAATAATGAACGGAAGATGGATTGGTTTTAGGTTAGGCTATAGCTTTCGTGCGAGCGCAGCGAACGAGAGACGCGTAAAGGTGTGTCACAAACCATCGGTTTGGCACATACGGACATTGAAATATTCGCACCAGCCCGAGGAACCGGAAGTATTTATCCTATTGCCTACCGACACATGTTTACAGTTTATGAATAGTTTCACATAAATAGTACTATTTCCTCATAGTACAGTGCAATGTGATGTCCGAAATGGCTGACAAAATTAGGTAATAACACGAAATATATGGAAGGCAATATAAGGTATATGTATAGCTTGGAAATTGTGACCGTTGCTCGCTCGCTCCGCTCGCTCGTAAAAATCTAGTCCAACCTCACAACCGATCCCACACGTTCGCAAATTTGAAATATGTCGCCACCATATCGAATAATGAACGGAAGATGGATTGGTTTTAGGTTAGGCTATAGCTTTCGTGCGAGCGCAGCGAACGAGAGACGCGTAAAGGTGTGTCACAAACCAACGGTTTGGCACATACGGACATTGAAATATTCGCCCGAGGAGCCGGAAGTCTTTATCCTATTGCCTTCTGACAAATGTTTACGGTTTACCAATAGTTTCACATAATTAGTACCGTTTCCTCATAGTACAATGCAATGTGATGTCCGGAATGGCTGACAAAATTAGGTAATAACACGACATATATGCAAGGCAATATAAGGTGTATGTATAGGTTGGAAATTGTGATCGTTGCTCGCTCGCTCTGCTCGCTCGATAAAATCTAGTCCAACCTCACAACCGATCCGACACGTGCGCAAATTTGAAATATGTCGCCACCATATCGAATAATGAACGGAAGATGGATTGGTTTTAGGTTCGGCTATAGCTTTCGTGCGAGCGCAGCGAACGAGAGACGCGTAAAGGTGTGTCACAAACCATCGGTTTGGCACATACGGACATTGATATATTCGCACCAGCCCGAGGAGCCGGAAGACTTTATCCTATTGCCTTCTGTCAAATGTTTACGGTTTACCAATAGTTTCACATAATTAGTACCGTTTCCTCATAGTACAGTGCAACGTGATGTCCGAAATGGCTGACAAAATTAGGTACAAGCACGAAATATATGCAAGACAATATATGGTATATGTATAGCTTGGAAACTGTCACCGTTGCTCGCTCGCTCCGCTCGCTCGTAAAAATCTAGTCCAACCTCACAACCGATCCCACACGTTCGCAAATTTGAAATATGTCGCCACCATATCGAATAATGAACGGAAGATGGATTGGTTTTAGGTTAGGCTATAGCTTTCGTGCGAGCGCAGCGAGCGAGAGACGCGTATAGGTGTGTCATAAACCAACGGTTTGGCACATACGGACATTGAAATATTCGCACCAGCCCGAGGAACCGGAAGTATTTATCCTATTGCCTACCGACACATGTTTACAGTTTATGAATAGTTTCACATAAATAGTACTATTTCAACATAGTACAATGCAACGTGATGTCCGAAATGGCTGACAAAATTAGGTACAAGCACGAAATATATGCAAGACAATATATGGTATATGTATAGCTTGGAAATTGTGACCGTTGCTCGCTCGCTCCGCTCGCTCGTAAATATCTAGTCCAACCCCACAACCGATCCGACACGTTCGCAAATTTGAAATATGTCGCCATCATATCGAATAATGTACGCAAGATGGATTGGTTTTAGGTTAGGCTATAGTTTTCGAGCGAGCGCAGCGAGCGAGTGACGCGTATATGTGTGTCATAAACCAACGGTTTGGCACATACGGACATTGAAATATTCGCACCAGCCCGAGGAGCCGGAAGTATTTATCCTATTGCCTTCTGACAAATGTTTACGGTTTACCCATAGTTTCACATAATTAGTACCGTTTCCTCATAGTACAGTGCAACGTGATGTCCGAAATGGCTGACAAAATTAGGTAATAACACGAAATATATGGAAGGCAATATAAGGTGTATGTATTGGTTGGAAATTGTGATCGTTGCTCGCTCGCTCCGCTCGCTCGAAAAAATCTAGTCCAACCTCGCAACCGATCCGACACGTTCGCAAATTTGAAATATGTCGCCACCATATCGAATAATGAACGGAAGATGGATTGGTTTTAGGTTAGGCTATAGTTTTCGAGCGAGCGCGTCGAGCGAGAGACGCGTAAAGGTGTGTCAATAAACCAACGGTTTGGCACATACGGACATTGAAATATTCGCACCAGCCCGAGGAGCCGGAAGTCTCTATCCTATCGCCTTCTGACAAATGTTTACGGTTTACCAACAGTTTCACATAATTAGTACCGTTTCCTCATAGTACAGTGCAATGTGATGTCCGAAATGGCAGACAAAATTAGGTAATAACACGACATATAGGCAAGGCAATATAAGGTGTATGTATAGGTTGGAAATTGTGATCGTTGCTCGCTCGCTCCGCTCGCTCGAAAAAAATCTAGTCCAACCTCACAACCGATCCGACACGTTCGCAAATTTGAAATATGTCGCCACCATATCGAATAATGAACGGAAGATGGATTGGTTTTAGGTTAGGCTATAGCTTTCGTGCGAACGCAGCGAACGAGAGACGCGTAAAGGTGTGTCACACACCAACGGTTTGGCACATACGGACATTGAAATATTCGCCCGAGGAGCCGGAAGTCTTTATCCTATTGCCTTCTGACAAATGTTTACGGTTTACCCATAGTTTCACATAATTAGTACCGTTTCCTCATAGTACAGTGCAACATGATGTCCGAAATGGCTGACAAAATTAGGTAATAACACGAAATATATGGAAGGCAATATAAGGTGTATGTATAGGTTGGAAATTGTGATCGTTGCTCGCTCGCTCCGCTCGCTCGAAAAAATCTAGTCCAACCTCGCAACCGATCCGACACGTTCGCAAATTTGAAATATGTCGCCACCATATCGAATAATGAACGGAAGATGGATTGGTTTTAGGTTAGGCTATAGCTTTCGTGCGAACGCAGCGAACGAGAGACGCGTAAAGGTGTGTCACACACCAACGGTTTGGCACATACGGACATTGAAATATTCGCCCGAGGAGCCGGAAGTCTTTATCCTATTGCCTTCTGACAAATGTTTACGGTTTACCCATAGCTTCACATAATTAGTACCGTTTCCTCATAGTACAGTGCAACATGATGTCCGAAATGGCTGACAAAATTAGGTAATAACACGAAATATATGGAAGGCAATATAAGGTGTATGTATAGGTTGGAAATTGTGATCGTTGCTCGCTCGCTCCGCTCGCTCGAAAAAATCTAGTCCAACCTCGTAACCGATCCGACACGTTCGCAAATTTGAAATATGTCGCCACCATATCGAATAATGAACGGAAGATGGATTGGTTTTAGGTTAGGCTATAGTTTTCGAGCGAGCGCGTCGAGCGAGAGACGCGTAAAGGTGTGTCATAAACCATCGGTTTGGCACATACGGACATTGAAATATTCGCACCAGCCTGAGGAGCCGGAAGTATTTATCCTATTGCCTACCGACACATGTTTACAGTTTATGAATAGTTTCACATAAATAGTACTATTTCCACATAGTACAGTGCAATGTGATGTCCGAAATGGCTGACAAAATTAGGTACTAGCACGAAATATAAGCAAGGCAATATAAGGTATATGTATAGCTTGGAAATTGTGACCGTTGCACGCTCGCTCCGCTCGCTCGTAAAAATCTGGTCCAACCTCACAACCGATCCCACACGTTCGCAAATTCGAAACATGTCGCCACCATATCGAATAATGAACGGAAGATGGATTGGTTTTAGGTTAGGCTATAGCTTTCGTGCGAGCGTAGCGAACGAGAGACGCGTAAAGGTGTGTCACAAACCATCGGTTTGGCACATACGGACTTTGATATATTCGCACCAGCCCGAGGAGCCGGAAGTCTTTATCCTATTGCCTTCTGACAAATGTTTACGGTTTACCAATAGTTTCACATAATTAGTACCGTTTCCTCATAGTACAGTGCAACGTGATGTCCGAAATGGCTGACAAAATTAGGTACAAGCACGAAATATATGCAAGACAATATATGGTATATGTATAGCTTGGAAATTGTGACCGTTGCTCGCTCGCTCCGCTCGCTCGTAAATATCTAGTCCAACCCCACAACCGATCCGACACGTTCGCAAATTTGAAATATGTCGCCATCATATCGAATAATGAACGCAAGATGGATTGGTTTTAGGTTAGGCTATAGTTTTCGAGCGAGCGCAGCGAGCGAGTGACGCGTATATGTGTGTCATAAACCAACGGTTTGGCACATACGGACATTGAAATATTCGCACCAGCCCGAGGAGCCGGAAGTATTTAACCTATTGCCTTCTGACAAATGTTTACGGTTTACCCATAGTTTCACATAATTAGTACCGTTTCCTCATAGTACAGTGCAACGTGATGTCCGAAATGGCTGACAAAATTAGGTAATAACACGAAATATATGGAGGGCAATATAAGGTGTATGTATTGGTTGGAAATTGTGATCGTTGCTCGCTCGCTCCGCTCGCTCGAAAAAATCTAGTCCAACCTCGCAACCGATCCGACACGTTCGCAAATTTGAAATATGTCGCCACCATATCGAATAATGAACGGAAGATGGATTGGTTTTAGGTTAGGCTATAGTTTTCGAGCGAGCGCGTCGAGCGAGAGACGCGTAAAGGTGTGTCATAAACCAACGGTTTGGCACATACGGACATTGAAATATTCGCACCAGCCCGAGGAGCCGGAAGTCTCTATCCTATCGCCTTCTGACAAATGTTTACGGTTTACCAACAGTTTCACATAATTAGTACCGTTTCCTCATAGTACAGTGCAATGTGATGTCCGAAATGGCAGACAAAATTAGGTAATAACACGACATATTGGCAAGGCAATATAAGGTGTATGTACAGGTTGGAAATTGTGATCGTTGCTCGCTCGCACCGCTCGCTCGAAAAAATCTAGTCCAACCTCGCAACCGATCCGACACGTTCGCAAATTTGAAATATGTCGCCACCATATCGAATAATGAACGGAAGATGGATTGGTTTTAGGTTAGGCTATAGCTTTCGTGCGAGCGCAGCGAACGAGAGACGCGTAAAGGTGTGTCACAAACCATCGGTTTGGCACATACGGACATTGAAATATTCGCACCAGCCCGAGGAACCGGAAGTATTTATCCTATTGCCTACCGACACATGTTTACAGTTTATGAATAGTTTCACATAAATAGTACTATTTCCACATAGTACAATGCAATGTGATGTCCGAAATGGCTGACAAAATTAGGTAATAACACGACATATATGCAAGGCAATATAAGGTGTATGTATAGGTTGGAAATTGTGATCGTTGCTCGCTCGCTCCGCTCGCTCGATAAAATCTAGTCCAACCTCACAACCGATCCGACACGTTCGCAAATTTGAAATATGTCGCCACCATATCGAATAATGAACGGAAGATGGATTGGTTTTAGGTTCGGCTATAGCTTTCGTGCGAGCGCAGCGAACGAGAGACGCGTAAAGGTGTGTCACAAACCATCGGTTTGGCACATACGGACATTGATGTGTTCGCACCAGCCCGAGGAGCCGGAAGACTTTATCCTATTGCCTTCTGTCAAATTTTTACGGTTTACCAATAGTTTCACATAATTAGTACCGTTTCCTCATAGTACAGTGCAATGTGATGTCCGAAATGGCAGACAAAATTAGGTAATAACACGACATATAGGCAAGGCAATATAAGGTGTATGTATAGGTTGGAAATTGTGATCGTTGCTCGCTCGCTCCGCTCGCTCGAAAAAATCTAGTCCAACCTCACAACCGATCCCACACGTTCGCAAATTTGAAACATGTCGCCACCATATCGAAGAATGAACGGAAGATGGATTGGTTTTAGGTTAGGCTATAGTTTTCGAGCGAGCGCGTCGAGCGAGAGACGCGTAAAGGTGTGTCATAAACCAACGGTTTGGCACATACGGACATTGAAATATTCGCACCAGCCCGAGGAGCCGGAAGTCTCTATCCTATCGCCTTCTGACAAATGTTTACGGTTTACCAACAGTTTCACATAATTAGTACCGTTTCCTCATAGTACAGTGCAATGTGATGTCCGAAATGGCAGACAAAATTAGGTAATAACACGACATATAGGCAAGGCAATATAAGGTGTATGTATATCTTGGAAATTGTGATCGTTGCTCGCTCGCTCCGCTCGCTCGAAAAAATCTAGTCCAACCTCGCAACCGATCCGACACGTTCGCAAATTTGAAATATGTCGCCACCATATCGAATAATGAACGGAAGATGATTGGTTTTAGGTTAGGCAATAGCTTTCGTGCGAGCGCAGCGAACGAGAGACGCGTAAAGGTGTGTCACAAACCATCGGTTTGGCACATACTGACATTGAAATATTCGCACCAGCCCGAGGAACCGGAAGTATTTATCCTATTGCCTACCGACACATGTTTACAGTTTATGAATAGTTTCACATAAATAGTACTATTTCCACATAGTACAATGCAATGTGATGTCCGAAATGGCTGACAAAATTAGGTAATAACACGACATATATGCAAGGCAATATAAGGTGTATGTACAGGTTGGAAATTGTGATCGTTGCTCGCTCGCTCCGCTCGCTCGAAAAAATCTAGTCCAACCTCGCAACCGATCCGACACGTTCGCAAATTTGAAATATGTCGCCACCATATCGAATAATGAAAGGAAGATGGATTGGTTTTAGGTTAGGCTATAGCTTTCGTGCGAGCGCAGCGAACGAGAGACGCGTAAAAGGTGTGTCACAAACCATCGGTTTGGCACATACGGACATTGATATATTCGCACCAGCCCGAGGAGCCGGAAGTCTTTATCCTATTGCCTTCTGACAAATGTTTACGGTTTACCAATAGTTTCACATAATTAGTACCGTTTCCTCATAGTACAGTGCAACGTGATGTCCGAAATGGCTGACAAAATTAGGTACAAGCACGAAATATATGCAAGACAATATATGGTATATGTATAGCTTGGAAATTGTGACCGTTGCTCGCTCGCTCCGCTCGCTCGTAAATATCTAGTCCAACCCCACAACCGATCCGACACGTTCGCAAAATTGAAATATGTCGCCATCATATCGAATAATGAACGCAGGATGGATTGGTTTTAGGTTAGGCTATAGTTTTCGAGCGAGCGCAGCGAGCGAGTGACGCGTATATGTGTGTCATAAACCAACGGTTTGGCACAATACGGACATTGAAATATTCGCAC
>NW_026109443.1:0-37526 GCF_024516045.1 Bombus affinis | reverse complement strand
ATATATATGTATGTATACGTTATTAAACCATTAAAACGCAAAGAAATAAATATATAGATTTACATTTCTACGAACCTAGAGAATCATATACGAAATCCACATTATGGAATATTCAACCAATTAACGATCCGAGAAACAATGAGAATAACAATACGCGCACATATACATATGCATATATATATTTTACATAATGGAAAATTACATTGTGAAATGTATATATATATATACACATATTATTATATCGAACAACTACTCATCTAATATACAAAACCACCTTGTAAAAATTACATTACTGAACATTCAACTAAACCAACTGAAGATTTAGTATAATAATATATAATAATATAATAATATATATATATACATAGATATGTGAAATAGCGTTGTATATAACCGGAAACAATACAAATGTCACACGACTTCTTCAACAACTTCGACTCTTCGTTCCTGCCGACAACACCTCACACGATGACTGCGTCCTCTAGGGCCACTTACGGATTCTTTACAATTCTTCTTCTTCTTGCACTGAAATATCATATGCAGTGAATAAAACACGAAAGAAGCAGGATGAACTAAATAAAAGAAATCATAACAAGATACACACCGAGACAGTCCGCATGGGAACCTCTGACAAAGATACCTCCGTATCTATCATTAAACGCATAATAATCAAGACGCACAAACCTCATTTGGAAGTCGACACCACTCACAGCGTGCCAATGCAAGGGAGGAAAACGAATGAAATTGTATTTCGTGAAGACGTTTCACCACTTTCCATAGATCAGAAACTGGAGTTACACAACTAATAACCTAATAACAAGAAAGTAATATAAAATATACACGATTTAATATATAGCAAATATGGACATATAAATCTACAAGGAGCAAAATATATCTCATATTGTCAAATAAAACCAAATTGTCAAAAGATCATCAGGACACGACGCCAACGAAGGTGCCACTGTGCCTATTTGGATGGAAAACCGCCACTTCAGCATCATCCCTCGCACATATTCACACACGCACGTCGATCACGTCATCTCGTACCATTCACATATCTTCTTCCTCTTGCGCTAAAACAAATTCACAAGTTTAAGGAAACAAACAACATGCGAAACGAGATAGAATACTAAAAACACATACTCACACAGTTCGCACAGGCGCGGACGCTTTTGTGTCCGTCACTCAACATAACCTGTAATCATCAAAATCCACGTTCTTTCATGGAAACTCTAAAAACCTGCAGTATTGCGATTCCCACCGGAACGTACTGTCACGTGACTGTCATCCCATTGGGGATGTCATTATAAAAAGCGTAGCGACACAATTCAAATCGGAGTAATTGTTAGCGGGTCAGTTGAATAAAGGAATAGAAGAGAGTAATTGTTAGCGGGTCAGTTGAATAAAGGAATAGAAGAGAGTAATTGTTAGCGTTCGGGAGAATTTAGCGAAAAATAAAGAAGAGTCAGATTAATTGTTAGCGTTAGCGTTAGCGATTAATTGTTAGTGGTTCAGTTAGAACAATCAGAGTAATTGTGAAAAGAGAGTAACTGCCATTAGTTGGTTCAGTTAGAATATAGTCAGAGAAATTGTTAGCGTTCGGGAGAATTTAACGAAATTAAAGAAGAGTAATTCAGTTAGAATAAAGAAATAGGATAGAGCAATTGTGATTAGTTGGTTCAGGAGAATTTAGCGAAAATAAGGAGAGTAATTGTTAGTCGTTCAATTGAATTTGAGTGAGTCTGATATCAGTTCGTTCAGTTGATTTAATTAGAATTTAAGTTAGGATTAGAGAATAATTGTTCGTTCCAGTTCGAGTTTAAGAATTACGAAATATAAATGTTATTAGTCAGTTCGAATTATAAAATAATTGTTATTAGTCAGTTAGAATCAAAACAATAGTTGGCTCAAGTTTTTGTGTTAGAATTTCGAATTGTTAAACACGTCCGGACACACTGTTGTTTACACTGTTCAAATTAAATAAAGATTAAAACGAAAAATTATAGAAGTGTCGATCTTTGTAAAACCGGAATCACCCCAGCGGCCTGCCCGTTCATCAGCGGAGACCAACGTCAGGTGAGTTAACTTTAATTATTATTAATAATTAATAATTAAAATAATAAATAATATCAATGATTAGTATAATTCGTCATTAATTCCGCCTGTAATAATTATTTATAATATAATTGTTTATTCCAAACAATCCTCTCCCGTGCTAGTATTCCTGCGCATAGCAGGTTAGCCGAAACGTGGAGATTGTTGACCAGTGGCCTAAACTCCGATCAACGCTACATAATCTAACAAGAAATATCTAATTGAAACAGTCCTTAGACTGTTTCTGGTGGCAGCGACTACTACATTGTTTAAAATTTCAAAATTTGGATAGCGAAACGTAACAATATATATATATATAGATAAAAATTTTGGTGGCAGCGGTGGGATACACTCCACGGAGGATTACAGTTGGTATAAACAATAACATACGCTGATAGGTTTAAAGTTTTTTCAATTTATTAACTGAAACATATACATAAACATATACAAAAAGAAAGAAAAAAAAAACATGGCGGTCGCACGAGACTCACTAAGCGAGGACACGATTACGTTGTTGTCGGAAAAATTGAAAGCGTGGGACGAGAATTTTCGCGTACTAATCGACATTAATGCAAGTCTAAGCAGAGTGGAAGAAGACCTGCGTGCAAGTAGGGAATCGAGAGATACCGAAATTCCCACATCGACGCCGTTAATTCCGCGAGGAATAAGACCCATTAATGATAATTTTCAATCAATTAAACTAAAAGACGCGATCGAGTCAGTGCCAGTGTTCGACGGCCATCGACCACCGGTATTTCAATTTTTAAGGGCATGCGAACGAGCTCGAAGTATGGTGCCAAGAAGTCAAGAACCCTACCTAGTAAAATTATTGATGAACAAACTACGCGGACACGCGTTTCTCGCCGTAGAGGACGGTGTAGTATTAACCCTGAACGATTTCGGAAATAGATTAAAAAATATGTTCGGTCCGGGAAAAACAATTAACGAATACAGAGGTGAACTAGCGACGGTGTTTCAACGACCGGGGGAAGAGATCTTAGATTACATAGATCGCGTCAAAAATCTCAGGCTAGCAATAATGGACGAGGAAAGATGCGGATTTGATACCGTGTCCGCGGATGTCCAAGACACTATAGATTGGGACACGACAGAAGCCTTCGTTAAAGGACTCCCAAACGAGGTATTTATGCGGGTAAAATTAGCCGGATATCAATCCCTAGACGACGCGTTTTGCCAAGCCGTGAGAGCTACGCGAGAACTGAAACAAATAAATATCAGATCGCGATGTCAACGACTAGGAAACCCAAACAGTCTTAACTGGAACGCCTCTCGCCCTAGCAACGACAACAACAATCGCGATATCAACGGAAATAACCGCCAGGATCGAAGATTCGCGCCGCCGGCGCAAAATCGTCCGAACGTCCCTAGACAAAATTTTATAATGTGTAACTACTGTAAGAAGCCTGGGCATCTAGTAAGAGACTGCTACAAATTCAAAGCAAGGGTGGACGCTGGAATAATTGTGCCTTACGCGTCAGGGCAGTCGGGAAACGAGACGAATCCTTCGAGGGGAGGGAGCGAACCTCGAAGGAGCAACGCCATAAACCGCTCAAGAGAACAAGCTACGACGAGAAGACCGGATCTCACGGTAGTCAACCGAACGCGACAAACGACTCCCGTAAAACCGACGAACATTCCGGTAAAACCATCATCCAGTCGTGCTCAAGAACAGTTAAGAAATCTGGAGAACCAACAATCAACGAAGAAAGAGGGTTACAAGAAAGCAAACAAGTATCACCGGGTGTTGGACTCAGATTCGGACGTCGACCTTTCCGGATGGTTTCAATAGAAATAAAAGAAACCTCAAATACTCCTACCGCGAGAATAGTCTCCCCGGATTTGAAAACGAAGGCGAACCTACTGCTAGACTCCGGATCAGAAATTAACATTATCAAGAAACCTGCCTTACCCGAGTCAGCGATCATCAACGAGCAAGAGATAATTGAAGTTCGAGGAATTACGGCAACGAGCCTGGTCACCCTAGGGCAGACAATAATACAGGTTGCGGGCCACCCCGTTACTTTCCATGTAATTGATGATTCCCTGCTGATCAATCAAGACGGAATCTTAGGTTCCGAATTTTTTGCAAAATACAGAGCCCGTTTGGATTACGGGCAAAAACATATCAAATGGGGGGATATCTACATCCCGTTTGATACAAAAGAAAAGATAATTGTGCCGAAACGAAGTTCGGTACCCTGTACAATAAATATCGCAAATCCGGAGGAAATTGAGGGATTCATCCCCAAAATCGAACCGATTGAGGGAGTCTATTTCGGAAATGCGGTCGTGAAAAACCATAAGGGACGTGGTTATTTAAGAATAATTAATACCACCTCGAGGGATTACGAATTTACCGTACCCACAATAGTAATAAAAAAATTTGCAACTCCTACTCCGCCCTCTCATACTACATGCAACGCCGTTTCAGCATCTGAGGGAAATAGGTTCGACAAAATAATGGAATTATTGCGACTAGAGCATTTAAATGAAGAAGAAAAGAGGAACGTCGAAGCGCTAATACGGAAGAATCAAGATAGATTTCATCTCCCAGGGGAGACACTAGAAGGAACAGACGTTTTACAACACGAAATTGCTACCACAGATGAGATACCGATCAATGTTAAACAATACCGGTATCCTCCCGTACATCGGGAAGAAATAAACCGCCAGATTCAAGAACTACTAGAAACGGACGTTGTGGAATCATCGACATCTCCGTATAACTCCCCATTATGGATTGTGCCGAAGAAACCGGACTCTCAAGGTAATAAACGATGGAGAATGGTTATTGATTACAGGAAATTAAATGACAAAACAATAGGCGATGCCTATCCACTACCCAATATCACTGAAATATTGGACCAATTGGGAAGTGCGAAATACTTTTCCACGTTCGATCTAGCATCTGGGTTCCACCAAATCCGTATGTCATCGAAAGATGCCCGCAAAACTGCATTCTCGACGCCATATGGTCATTTTCAGTTCAAACGAATGCCTTTCGGACTGAAAAATGCACCAGCAATGTTCCAGCGGTTGATGAATTCGATACTGTCAGGGTTGCAAGGAATAGAGCTGTTCGTTTATCTCGATGATATAATAATTTATTCCACATCCATTCACGAACATGAGATTAAATTTAATCGACTTATGGACAGATTACGGAGAGCTAAATTGCAACTGCAACCGGACAAGTGCGAATTCTTACGGCACGAAGTAAAATATTTGGGACATGTAATCAGTGAGAATGGAGTTAAACCTGACCCAAAGAAAATCGAGGCAGTTTCAAATTTTCCACGGCCAAGGAAATCAAAAAATGTTAAACAATTTTTGGGATTAGCTGGATATTACCGAAGGTTCATACCCAATTTCTCCAAGGTTGCGAAACCATTGACGCAATTACTAAAAAAGGACGTTGCGTTCAAGTGGACGGAAAACCAAGAAGATGCATTCAACACCTTGAAAACAGCCCTTATAACAGAACCCATTTTGCAGTACCCGGACTTCTCTCAACCATTCAATCTCACGACAGACGCATCTGGATATGCCGTGGGCGGCGTACTAAGCCAAGGACCTATCGGAAAAGACCTACCGATCGCATACGCCTCAAGATTATTGAACCCCGCCGAACAAAATTATTCCACGATAGAAAAGGAATGCCTAGCGATCGTTTACTGCGCAATGCACTTCCGACCGTATTTGTACGGGAGAAAATTCACCATTATAACCGATCATAAACCTCTGGTGTGGATGCATTTTATCAAAGATCCTACTTCAAGAATTTGGAAGTGGAAACTAAAATTGGCGGATTTCGAATTCGACATTATACACAAAGAAGGTAAGGCAAACGCGAATGCAGACGCCTTATCTAGAAACCCCCCTGAGGTTTGTTTGCCAATCAGGAAAAGAGAGGAAGATTCACCGAGTCGATATCCCGCACCCAAGAGATTTGAACTAGACACACTAACCGAAGACTCCCCCACGTTTGAAGTTAAACCACGCGAACTATCGCAACACAATAGACCAGGAAAACAAGAAAAAATTTCCATTCGAAAACACGTCACCATAGAAGAAACACCCACAAAACATTTTGACCACGCATTAGCCGAAATCGACGTAAACACAGACGAGGAAACAATCACTCAAGAGATAACCGACATCGATAAAACGAATGAAGAAGAACCCCCTATAACAATTTCCGAACCAATTCAGCAACAAGGAAAGGACGCAATGCCTGCGGTACTTTCAGAGCTAAGAATCTTGGAAACGCGAGACTCGATTACGAGAGTAAACGACCATAGAATAATATTCGTCGATATACATGGCACTCCGATAGATAAAGGGGCCTTAGAAATGAAGGAAGCAGGAAAACTGCCGTATTATAGAGATTTAATGTTGGGAAGAGTAATATTGAATCAAGATTCCGGAAAATACATCGTGTCCCTACCCGTAAAGGAAGATCGAAACTCTCCAATAACGCCAGAAAATATATCGAACTCATTGAAATCTTTACTGGATGTGGTAAAAGACAACCAATTAACGTCCTTTAGCATCAGCAAAACAAACCTGGAAGAAATACCTTGGCGATATACAATCAGGAAACTGAAAGAAGTATTCATGGGAGAAACCATAGCTATTACCATCTGTACCGGGGAAATAATTATCCCACCGGTGGAAGCGCGAAGCAACATAATAGGAGAAAAGCACGAATCACCTGTAGCAGGACATAAGGGAGTAACAAAAACTTACCAAAGAGTACGACAATACTACTATTGGAAAACCATGAAGAAAGAAATCCAGGAATACGTGAGAACATGCAAAGAATGCCAATTGAAAAAGTTAACCAGAATAAAAACAAGGCAACCCATGGTGCTCACAGACACACCAGGTAAAGCGTTCGATAAAATTAGTATGGATATCGTCGGTCCATTACCACAGACACAAAAGGGAAATAAATACATATTAACCATCCAAGACTTACTGACAAAATATTCAATCGGGATCCCGATGGCAGGAATCTCTTCGGCCGAGATAGCTGACGTTTTCGTAAAACAATTCATTTGCCGATTCGGTTCACCGAGGGCTATCCTTACTGATCGGGGAGCAAATTTTACATCCTCGCTGATGAAAAAAGTAGCAAAAAGATTTCGCATAAAAAGGTATACCACGTCAGCATACCATCCACAAAGCAACGGCTCCATCGAAAGATCTCACCACGTATTAACTGAATACCTCAACCTGTACATCGAAAATTCCAGAAACTGGGACGAATGGGTGGAATTAGCCATGTTCTCCTACAATACCTCCGTACACGAAGGAACAAAATTCTCCCCACACGAACTAGTCTTTGGGCACTTAGCCAGAGAACCTACTGGCGAGATGATAACCGAGGAGAATATGGAACCAACATATGCAGAGTATCTCAGAGACCTGTTCGATAAAATCGTCACCGTTTATCAAATGGCAAGAGAAAATCTGATAAAATCCAGATTAAAGTCAAAAGAATACTATGGCAGACAAATCAACCCGCAAAATTTCAAAATAGGAGATCTAGTATATCTATTAAAGGAACCCAGAAGAGGAAAATTTTCCGACCAATATTCGGGACCGCATAAAGTGTTGGAAATTTTAGAAAACCAAAACGTCATGATTGAAGTGAAAAGAATTCCGCGAACAGTGCACTTAAATAAGTTAAAATTAGCGCATAACCGAAATAAACAATAAACGAAACGTTTTCAGAAGGTAACACAGTACAGTAGTATGTAGTGTAGTGCTGCTCGTCGAATAATGCGGACAATGGAAACCTAAAAAGAAAAGGAAATTACTATGTACTTTCTAAACATTACTCAAATATAAAATGTATTAATTCAATAAAGTGATTAAAACGGCGAAAGTGAAAAGTACCTTGTGAACAATTAACTATTGTAAAAGGAAGTGTATATGCAAAGACAGGCCATAAGCCCATATTCGTAAAACATAACGTATGACAGCCATCTGAAACAAATGGAAGAATTAACCTCAATTACCTTAATACAAAATATAACAGTACTAAACGATTATAACAATATCGTGGTTAAACCAAAGTAAGTGCGACACTGCTTGTCGAATAGTGCAGATAGTGGAAACCTAAAAACAAAAGAAAGATTACTATTTGCGTTCTATAAAACATGTTAATTCAATAACATAATTAAAGGCAGTGAAAGTAAAAAGTACCTAGTCCACAATTAATCATTGTAGAAGGAAGTGTACATGCAGGAATTCCGCAGAGATAAATTATGGATCCACTCCGTAGAACATAGAATACGACTGCCAGCTGAAACGAATGCAAGAACTGGCCTCAATTGCCTTGACATATATGAAAAGAAATAATACTATTAAAACTTACAACAAGATTGCCAATTACGTCGGGTAGGTGTCTTGCGTGAGCGACGTAGCGTGTAGACTTGGAGAATAAAGACGAAGTAACTATGAACAGTAATAATATAGTGTACAAGTTCTAATCTATAATACATGAATTAGTCTCGACTTACATTACATGATTATTATTATACCTCACATATAGAAACAGATTTGTAATACATAATAGCGGTCGCTCACACAATGCACTACGTGCATATTGAATTAATTAACTAAATGATATGTTTATACTCACAAATATAGGATGAATAAAGGTATCTGTAGTAAGTATTTTGAATATAATGAAAACCGGATGATGCCTTACACACGGTAACGCAGCATCGAAGGAATAGGATTTGAGAAACTACAAACGGTAATAATTCAATAAACAAGTTTTAACCAATAATACATAGATTAGCTCAAAAAATTATACTATACAAATATGAAATAATAATAAATCACTAATAATAAATCACATAATTACTAAGTAACGACAGATTAATAGGGAAGATATAGAAATAGCTAATAAAATAGAAATAGGCTAGAAATTAATCAAGATAGATTAGCCGAGCATTAATAATCATACATGATTAAAATTAGGAATTATCATATTGTGTTAAGCTATTACAGCATTACTATATTAAATTACGTATAAAGAAATAAGGTTATACTACACAGTGGTGACTGGTGACACTATGCACGCATTAGATTAAACCAATTAAACAAAAGCTACATAAATATAAACTACCTTATAATTAAACAGTGAAACGATTCTATTAGTAATTAATATTTTCGACAACGATATAATCCACACGCTATTACATTAAAATAACACACAGTATATATACACATATTACAACAAATACAAAACAATGTTAAATTAAACATACACATTACGACGAACACAAAACTAGACGTTGACACTTCACTAGAACGGAGTTGAAACTAAGTAACAAAACAATTATTACAATATCAAACAAATTTACAAAACACCACACTCTTATTTAAGACGTACACAAACATCCATTTTGGAAATCCGTCGCGAGCGTGAAGCAGTTCTCACGCATGCGCAATGAACTACATGCAATAATTATACATACTAAAATAAATACAGAATAATATTATTCCCACTTCAATTATACGTCAACTGCTAAAATAAAGTCACAAATAATTAACAAATAAATAACAAAACCGCATGAATAAAATTCACCATATACTAGAGACATTCATGAACGGCCATCTTAGATTGTCACGAATAGGGAATAGTCCTTACGCACGCGCAATGAAACACATATACATAAATAATATTAATTTTATTTGAATTACACGTCACCTACTAAAATAAAGTTAAAAATAATTAACAGATAGATAATTAATTCGATATTGGCAAAAGTCACCACATATTAGGGACATCCACCACCAATCAACGCATGTATGTAGTAACTTTAATACTTTACAAATAAATTATATTTCTAATAAAAAAATAATAAAAAGACGGGTACGATAATCTAGACTTAGGCTATCGCGACCCATACGAAGACCCTCCAACACGTTTTTATGCACACAAATTCAAAGAGCGCGTTGTAGATTGTGTGAAATACAAATAACAAAACTCCAACCCGCGATATTTTGTCTGCAATGCATAAATGTCAATCTTAACACGACACAATAACCCCAAAGAAATCTTTTGAAGTAAGGAATTGTAGTTCGCGCTGTTGCCCGTTAGGATGGACCAACAACCAATCGCAACTACATCTGCTACGATCAGTCAAATTTTCTTCGGAAATTTGAACACCAAGGGCGGGGGTGTCACGTCCCGCGTTCCGCACGTGACGCCACGAACCAATAACTTATGAATAATTAAACACGACCAATAATAATAAATTAACTAATAACTAACCAATCAAAATAAAAAGAATTATACGACAGACAATCAAAATGAAATAAATGAATCAATAAGAAGAAACACTACAACCAATCAGCAATGACATATAAAATACAAATAAAATGAAATAATTAAATGAACCAATAAATAAAACAAGCCGCGATTCAAATGTATGAGATTTCTCTGCGAAAACACATGTATATACACACACGTGTATGCATATCTGTGTGTGTGACCTACTTCGTGAATCTGAATAATTGGTAATCTAATAAAATATAAAAGAAATAAAATATACTTCACTACACCAGCATTCTAATAAAAGTGAAAATTGTATACAAGATTACTCTGCGACACACACATATATAGATATACACATGCGTACGCGTATCTTTGGGAAAAATTCATAATATATATATATATATGTATACGTTATTAAACCATTAAAACGCAAAGAAATAAATATATAGATTTACATTTCTACGAACCTAGAGAATTATATACGAAATCCACATTATGGAATATTCAACCAATTAACGATCCGAGAAACAATGAGAATAACAATACGCGCACATATACATATGCATATATATATTTTACATAATGGAAAATTACATTGTGAAATGTATATATATATATATACCCATGTTATTATATCGAACAATTACTCATCTAATATACAAAACCACCTTGTAAAAATTACATTACTGAACATTCAACTAAACCAACTGAAGATTTAGTATAATAATATATAATAATATAATAATATATATATATATATATACATAGATATGTGAAATAGCGTTGTATATAACCGGAAACAATACAAATGTCACACGACTTCTTCAACAACTTCGACTCTTCGTTCCTGCCGACAACACCTCACACGATGACTGCGTCTTCTAGGGCCACTTACGGATTCTTTACAATTCTTCTTCTTCTTGCACTGAAATATCATATGCAGTGAATAAAACACGAAAGAAGCAGGATGAACTAAATAAAAGAAATCATAACAAGATACACACCGAGACAATCCGCATGGGAACCTCTGACAAAGTATCTATCATTAAATGCATAATAATCAAGATGCACAAACCTCATCTGGAAGTCGACACCACTCACAGCGTGCCAATGCAAGGGAGGAAAACGAATGAAATTGTATTTCGTGAAGACGTTTCACCACTTTCCATAGATCAGAAACTGGAGTTACACAACTAATAACCTAATAACAAGAAAGTAATATAAAATATACACGATTTAATATATAGCAAATATGGACATATAAATCTACAAGGAGCAAAATATATCTCATATTGTCAAATAAAACCAAATTGTCAAAAGATCATCAGGACACGACGCCAACGAAGGTGCCACTGTGCCTATTTGGATGGAAAACCGCCACTTCAGCATCATCCCTCGCACATATTCACACACGCACGTCGATCACGTCACCTCGTACCATTCACATATCTTCTTCCTCTTGCGCTAAAACAAATTCACAAGTTTAAGGAAACAAACAACATGCGAAACGAGACAGAATACTAAAAACACACTCACACAGTTCGCACAGGTGCGGACGCTTTTGTGTCCATGACTCAACATAACCTGTAATCATCAAACTCCACGTTCTCTCTTGGAAACTCTAAAAACCTGCAGCATTGCGATTCCCACCGGAACGAACTGTCACGTGACTGTCATCCCATTGGGGATGTCATTATAAAAAGCGTAGCGACACAATTCAAATCGGAGTAATCGTTACCAGTTAGAATAAAAGGGAGTAATCGTTACCAGTTAGAATAAAAGGGAGTAATCGTTACCAGTTAGAATAAAAGGGAGTAATCGTTACGAGTTAGAATAAAAGGGAGTAATCGTTACCAGTTAGAATAAAACGGAGTAATCGTTACCAGTTAGAATAAAAGAGAGTAATTGTTAGCGGGTCAGTTGAATAAAGGAATAGAAGAGAGTAATTGTTAGCGTTCGGGAGAATTTAGCGAAAAATAAAGAAGAATCAGATTAATTGTTAGCGTTAGCGTTAGCGATTAATTGTTAGTGGTTCAGTTAGAACAATCAGAGTGATTGTGAAAAGAGTGTAACTGCCATTAGTTGGTTCAGTTAGAATATAGTCAGAGAAATTGTTAGCGTTCGGGAGAATTTAACGAAATTAAAGAAGAGTAATTCAGTTAGAATAAAGAAATAGGATAGAGCAATTGTGATTAGTTGGTTCAGGAGAATTTAGCGAAAATAAGGAGAGTAATTGTTAGTCGTTCAATTGAATTTGAGTGAGTCTGATATCAGTTCGTTCAGTTGATTTAATTAGAATTTAAGTTAGGATTAGAGAATAATTGTTCGTTCCAGTTCGAGTTTAAGAATTACGAGATATAAATGTTATTAGTCAGTTCGAATTATAAAATAATTGTTATTAGTCAGTTAGAATTAAAACAATAGTTGGCTCAAGTTTTTGTGTTAGAATTTCGAATTGTTAAACACGTCCGGACACACTGTTGTTTACACTGTTCAAATTAAATAAAGATTAAAACGAAAAATTATAGAAGTGTCGATCTTTGTAAAACCGGAATCACCCCAGCGGCCTGACCGTTCATCAGCGGAGACCAACGTCAGGTGAGTCAACTTTAATTATTATTAATAATTAATAATTAAAATAATAAATAATATCAATGATTAGTATAATTCGTCATTAATTCCGCCTGTAATAATTATTTATAATATAATTGTTTATTCCAAACAATCCTCTCCCGTGCTAGTATTCCTGCGCATAGCAGGTTAGCCGAAACGTGGAGATTGTTGACCAGTGGCCTAAACTCCGATCAACGCTACATAATCTAACAAGAAATATCTAATTGAAACAGTCCTTAGACTGTTTCTGGTGGCAGCGACTACTACATTGTTTAAAATTTCAAAATTTGGATAGCGAAACGTAACAATACGTCATATAGTGATGCAGATAACGTTATAGGTAATAACGTAATAGTATAAATCGTTATACGTTACAACGTAATACTTCATAACGTTATACGTTATATAGTGATGCAATATAACGTTGTGCGTTATAACGTAATAGTATATAACGTTATACGACACATAGTGATGCAATATTTCGTTATACGTTCTAACGTAATACTCCATAACGTTATACGTCATATAGTAATGCAATAAAACGTTATACGTTAAAACGTAATACTCCATAACGTTATACGTCATATAATGATGCAATATAACGTTATTAGTTATAACGTAATAGTATAAACGCTATACATCATATAGTGATGCAATATAACGTTATAAGTGATATATTGATGCAATATAACGTTAAATGTGACATAGTGATGCAATATAACGTTATGCGTTATAACGTAATAGTATAAATCGTTATACGATATAAGGTAATACTCTATAACACTATACGTTATAACGTAATAGTTCATAACGTTATACGTCATATAGGGATGCTATATAACGTTATAAGTGGTATAGTGATGCAATATAACGTTATACCTTATAACGTAATAGTATATAACGTTATACGTCATATAGTGATGCAGTACAAGGTTATAGGATATAACGTAATAGTATATGACATTATACGTCATATAGTGGTGCAATATAACGTTATAAGTGCCATAGTGATGCACTATAACGTTATGCGTTATAACGTAATAGTATATAACGTTATACGACACATAGTGATGCAATATATCGTTATACGTTGTAACGTAATACTCCATAACGTTATACGTCATATAGTAATGCAATATAACGTTATACGTTAAAACGTAATACTCCATAACGTTAAACGTCACATAGTAATGCAATATGTCGTTATACGTTGTAACGTAATGCTCCATAACGTTGTACGTCATATAGTAATGCAATATAACGTTATACGTTATAACGTAACAGTATAGGACGTTATTCGTCATATAGTGATGCAATATGTAGTCATACGTTATAGCGTAATAGTCTATAACGTTATATGTTATAATGTAATAGAATATGACGTTATGCGTCATATAATGATGCAATATAACGTTATAAGTGATATAGTGATGCAATATAACGTTCTGCTGTATAACGTAATAGTCTATATCGTTATACGTCATATAGTGATGCTATATAACGTTATAAGTGATATAGTGATGCAATATATCGTTATACCTAATAACGTAATAGTATATAACGTTATACGTCTTATAGTGATGCAGTACAATGTTATAGGTTATAACGTAATAGTATATGACATTATACGTCATATAGTGGTGCAATATAACGTTATAAGTGCCATAGTGATGCACTATAACGTAATGCGTTATAACGTAATAGTATATAACGTTATACGACACATAGTGATGCAATATATCGTTATACGTTGTAACGTAATACTCCATAACGTTATACGTCAAATAGTAATGCAATCTAACGTTATACGTTATAACGTAACAGTATATGACGTTATTCGTCATATAGTGGTGCAATATGTAGTCATACGTTATAGCGTAATAGTCTATAACGTTATACGTTATAATGTAATAGTATATGACGTTATGCGTCATACAATGATGCAATATAACGTTATAAGTGATATAGTGATGCAATATAACGTTATGCGCTATAACGGACTAGTATATAACGTTATAATTCATATAGTGATGCAATATAACGTTATATGTGATATAGTGATGCAATATAACGTTATAAGTGATATAGTGATGCAATATAAGGTTATGCATTATAACGTAATAGTATAAATCGTTATACGATATAAGGTAATACTCTATAACGCTATACGTTATAACGTAATAGCTCATAACGTTATACGTCATATAGGGATGCTATATAACGTTATAAGTGATATAGGGATGAAATCTAACGTTATACCTTATAACGTAATAGTATATAACGTCATACGTCACATAGTGATCCAATATATCGTTATGCATTATAACGTAATAGTATATAGCGTTATACGTCATACAATGATGCAATATAACGTTATACGTTATAACGTAATTGTATATAACGCTATACGTCAAATAGAGATGCTATATAACGTTATACGTTGTAACGTTATAGTATAAACGTTATACGTCATATAGTACTGAAATATAACGTTATAGGTGATATAATGATGCAATATAACGTTATGCGTTATAACGTAATAGTATAAATCGTTATACGATATAAGGTAATACTCTACAACGCTATACGTCATATAGTGGTGCAATATATTGTTATACCTTATAACGTAATAGTATATAAGGTTATACTTCATATAGTGATGCAATGTAACGTTATACCTTATAACGTAATAGTATATAAGGTTATACTTCATATATTGATGCAATATATCGTTATACCTTATAACGTAATAGTATATAACGTTATACGTTAAAACGTAATACTCCATAACGTTATACGTCATATAGTGGTGCAATATATTGTTATACCTTATAACGTAATAGTATATAAGGTTATACTTAATATAGTGATGCAATGTATCGATATACCTTATAACGTAATAGTATATAACGTTATACGTCACATAGTGATGAAATATATCGTTATCCGTTATAACGTAATAGTATATAACGTTATACGTTAAAACGTAATACTCCATAACGATATACGTCATATAGTGATGCAATTTTAACGTTATGCGTTATAACGTACTAGTATATAACGTTACGCTTCATATAGTGAAGCAATATAACGTTATAAGTGATATAGTGATGCAATATAACGTTATACCTTATAACGTAATAGTATATAACGTTATACGTCATATAGTGATGCAATATAACGTTATAAGTGATATAGTGATGCAATATAACGTTATGCGTTATAACGTAATAGTATATAAGGTTGTACTTCATATAGTGATGCAATGTATCGTTATACCTTATAACGTAATAGTATATAACGTTGTACGTCATATAGTGATGCAGTATAACGTTATAGGTTATAACGTAATAGTATATGACGTTATACGTCATATAGTGGCGCAGTATAACGTTGTAGGTTATAACGTAATAGTATATGACGTTATACGTCATATAGTGGTGCAATATATCGTTATACCATATAATGTAATAGTATATAAGGTTATAATTCATATAGTGATGCAATATATCGTTATACCTTATAACGTAATAGTATATAACGTTATACGTCATATAGTGATGCAGTATAACGTTGTAGGTTATAACGTAATAGTATATGACGATATACGTCATATAGTGGTGCAATATATCGTTATACGTTATAACGTAATAGTATATAAGGTTATACTTCATATAGTGATGCATTATATCGTTATACCTTATAACGTTATAGTATATCGTTATACGTCACATAGTGATGAAATATATCGTTATAGGTTATAACGTAATAGTATATGACGTTATACGTCATATAGTGGTGCAATATATCGTTATACCATATAATGTAATAGTATATAAGGTTATACTTCATATAGTGATGCAATATAAGGTTATACCTTATAACGTAATAGTATATAACGTTATACATCAAATAGTGATGCAATATAACGTTATAAGTGATATAGTGATGCAATATAACGTTATGCGTTATAACGTAATAGTATATAAGGTTATACTTCATATAGTGATGCAATATATCGTTATACTTTATAACGTAGTAGTATATAACGTTATACGTCATATAGTGATGGAGTATAACGTTATAGGTTATAACGTAATAGTATATGACGTTATACGTCATATAGTGGTGCAATATATCGTTATACCTTATAATGTAATAGTATATAAGGGTATGCTTCATATAGTGATGCAATATACCGTTATACCTTATAACGTAATAGTATATAACGTTATACGTCATATAGTGATGCAGTATAACGTTATAGGTTATAACGTAATAGTATATGACGTTATACGTCATATAGTGATGCAATGTGTAGTCATACGTTATAGCGTAATACTCTATATCGTTATAAGTTATAATGTAATAGTATATAACGTTATACTTCACATAGTGATGCAATATACCGTTATGCATTATAACGTAATAGTACATAACGTTATACGTCAAATAGTGATGCAATATATCGTTATACCTTATAACGTAATTGTATATAACGTTATACTTCATATAGTGATGCAATATACCGTTATGCATTATAACGTAATAGTATATAACGTTATACGTCAAATAGTGATGCAACATACCGTTATACGTTATAACGTAATAGTATATAACATTATACGTCATATAGTGATGCAATATGTAGTCATACGTTATAGCGTAATACTCTATATCGTTATAAGTTATAATGTAATAGTATATGACGTTATGCGTCATATAGTGATGCAATATAACGTTATGCGTCATATAGTGATGCAATATAACGTTATAAGTGATATAGTGATGCAATATAACGTTATGGGTTATAACGTACTAGTATATAACGTTATACTTCATATAGTGATGCAATATAACGCTATAAGTGATATAGTGATGCAATATAACGTTATATCTTATAACGTAATAGTATATAACGTTATACGTCATATAGTGATGCAGTACAACGTTATAGGTTATAACGTAATAGTATATGACGTTATACGTCATATAGCGGTGCAATATAATGTTATAAGTGATATAGTGATGCAATATAACGTTATTAGTTATAACGTAATAGTATATAAAGATATACTTCATATAGTGATGCAATATATCGTTATACCTTATAACGTAATAGTATATAACGTTATACGTCATATAGTGATGCAGTATAACGTTATAGGTCATAACGCAATAGTATAGAACGTTATACGTCACATAGTCATGCAATATGTCGTTATACGTTGTAACGTAATGCTCCATAACGTTATGCGTCATATAGTAATGCAATATACCGTTATACGTTATAACGTAAATGTATATGACGTTATTCGTCATATAGTGATGCAATATGTAGTCATACGTTATAGCGTAATACTCTATAACGTTATAAGATATAATGTAATAGTATATGACGTTATGCGTCATATAGTGATGCAATATAACGTTATAAGTGATATAGTGATGCAATATAACGTTATGCGTTATAACGTACCAGTATATAACGTTATACTTCATATAGTGATGCAATATAACGCTATATGTGATATAGTTATGCAATATAACGTTATATCTTATAACGTAATAGTATATAACGTTATACGTCATATAGTGATGCAGTACAACGTTATAGGTTATAACGTAATAGTATATGACGTTATACGTCATATAGCGGTGCAATATAACGTTATAAGTGATATAGTGATGCAATATAACGTTATGCGTTATAACGTACTAGTATATAACGTTATACTTCATATAGTGATGCAATATAACGCTATAAGTGATATAGTGGTGCAATATTACGTTATATCTTATAACGAAATAGTATATAACGTTATACGTCATATAGTGATGTAGTACAACGTTATAGGTTATAACGTAATAGTATATGACGTTATACGTCATATAGCGGTGCAATATAACGTTATAAGTGATATAGTGGTACAATATAACGCTATAAGCGATATAGTGATGCAATATAACGTTATAAGTGATATAGTGAAGCAATATAAGGTTATGCGATATAACGTAATAGTTTAAATCGTTTTACGATATAAGGTAATACTCTTCAACGCTATACGTTATAACGTAATAGTTCATAACGTTATACGTCATATGGGGATGCTATATACCGTTATAAGTGACATAGTGATGCAATATGACGTATTACCTTATAACGTAATAGTATATAACGTTATACGTCATATAGTGGTGCGGTACAACGTTATAGGTTATAACGTAATATTATATGACGTTATACGTCATATAGTGGTGCAATATATTGTTATACCTTATAACGTAATAGTATATAACGTTATACTTCATATAGTGATGCCATATATCGTCATACCTTATAACGTAATAGTATACAAGGTTGTACGTCACATAGTGATGAAATATATCGTTATCCGTTATAACGTAATAGTATATAACGTTATACGTCAAATAGTGATGCAATATATCGTTATACGTTATACCGTAATAGTATATAACGTTATACGTCATATAGTGATGCAGTATAACGTTATAGGTTATAACGCAATAGTATATAACGTTACACGTCACATAGTCATGCAATATGTCGTTATACGTTGTAACGTAATGCTCCATAACGTTATGCGACATATATTAATGCAATATACCGTTATACGTTATAACGTAAAAGTATATGACGTTATTCGTCATATAGTGATACAATATGTAGTCATACGTTATAGCGTAATACTCTATGACGTTATAAGTTATAATGTAATAGTATATGACGTTATGCGTCATATAGTGATGCAATATAACGTTATAAGTGATATAGTGATGCAATATAACGTTATAAGTGATATAGTGATGCAATATAACGTTATGCGTTATAACGTAATAGTATATAACGTTATACGTTAAAACGTAATATTCCATAACGTTATACGTCAAATAGTGGTGCAATATAACGTTATAAGTGATATAGTGATGCAATATAACGTTATGCGTTATAACGTAATAGTATATAAGGTTGTACTTCATATAGTGATGCAATGTATCGTTATACCTTATAACGTAATAGTATATAACGTTGTACGTCATATAGTGATGCAGTATAACGTTATAGGTTATAACGTAATAGTATATGACGTTATACGTCATATAGTGGTGCAATATATCGTTATACCTTATAATGTAATAGTATATAAGGTTATAGTTCATATAGTGATGCAATATATCGTTATACCTTATAACGTACTAGTATATAACGTTATACTTCATATAGTGATGCAATATAACGCTATAAGTGATATAGTGATGCAATATTACGTTATATCTTATAACGTAATAGTATATAACGTTATACGTCGTATAGTGGTGCAGTACAACGTTATAGGATATAACGTAATAGTATATGACGTTATACGTCATATAGCGGTGCAATATAACGTTATAAGTGATATAGTGGTACAATATAACGTTATAAGCGATATAGTGATGCAATATAACGTTATAAGTGATATAGTGAAGCAATATAAGGTTATGCGATATAACGTAATAGTTTAAATCGTTATACGATATAAGGTAATACTCTTCAACGCTATACGTTATAACGTAATAGTTCATAACGTTATACGTCATATAGGGATGCTATATACCGTTATAAGTGATATAGTGATGCAATATGACGTTATTCCTTATAACGTAATAGTATATAAGGTTATACTTCATATAGTGATGCAATATAACGTTATACCTTATAACGTAATAGTATATAAGGTTATACTTCATATAGTGATGCAATATGACGTTATAAGTGATATAGTGATGCAGTATAGCGTTATGCATTATAACATAATAGTATAAATCGTTATAAGTTATAAGGTAATACTCCATAACGTTATACGTTATAATGTAATAGTATGTAAGGTTATACTTCATATAGTGATGCAATATAACGTTATAAGTGATATAGTGTTGCAACAAACGTTATACCTTATAGCGTAATAGTATATAACGTTATACGTCATATAGTGACGCAGTATAACGTTATAAGTGATATAGTGTTGCAACAAACGTTATACCTTATAGCGTAATAGTATGTAACGTTATACGTCATATAGTGACGCAGTATAACGTTATTGGTTGTAACGTAATAGTATATGACGTTATACGTCATAAAGTGGTGCAATATATCGTTATACCTTATAACGTAATAGTATATAAGGTTATACTCCATATAGTAATGCAATATATCGTTATACCTTATAACGTAATAGTATATAAGGTTATACTTCATATAGTGATGCAATATAACGTTATAAGTGATATAGTGATGCAATATAGCGTTATGCGTTATAACATAATAGTATAAATCGTTATAAGTTAGAAGGTAATACTCCATAACGTTATACGTTATAATGTAATAGTATATAAGGTTATACTTCATATAGTCAAGCAATATATCGTTATACCTTATAACGTAGTAATATATAAGGTTATATTTCATATAGTAATGCATTATATCGATATACCTTATAACGTAATAGTATATAACGTTATACGTCACATAGCGATGAATATATCGTTATCCGTTATACCGTAATACTATATAACGTTATACGTTGAAACGTAATACTCAATAACGTTACACGCCATATAGTGATGCAATATAACGTTATGCATTATAACGTAATAGTATAGAACGTTATACGTCACATAATGATGCAATATAACGTTATACCTTATAACGTAATAGCATATAACGTTATACGTCATATAGTGATGCAGTACAACGTTATAGGTTACAACGTAATAGTATATGACGTTATACGTCATATAGTGGTGCAATATAACGTTATAAGTGATATAGTGATGCAATATAACGTTATGCGTTATAACGTAATATTATATATCGTTATACGCCACATAGTGATGCAATATATCGTTATACGTTGTAACACAATACTCCATAACGTTATACGTCATATAGTAATGTAATATAACGTTATAAGTGATATAGTGATGCAATATAACGTTATAAGTGATATAGTGATGCAATATAACGCTATACGTTATAACGTAATAGTTCATAACGTTATACGTCATATAGGGATGCTATATAACGTTATAAGTGATATAGTGATGCAATATAATGTTATTCCTTATAACGTAATAGTATATAACGTTATACGTCATATAGTGACGCAGTATAACGTTATTGGTTGTAACGTAATAGAATATGACGTTATACGTCATATAGTGGTGCAATATATCGTTATACCTTATAACGTAATAGTATATAAGGTTATACTTCATATAGTGAAGCAATATATCGTTATACATTATAACGTAATAGTATATAAGGTTATACTTCATATAGTGATGCAATATAGCGTTATGCGTTATAAGTAATAGTGAAAATCGTTATACGATATAGGTAATACTCTATAACACTATTGGTTATAACGTAATAGTTCATAACGTTATACGTCATATAGGGATGCTATATAACGTTATAAGTTATATAGTGATGCAATATAATGTTATACCTTATAACGTAATAGTATATAACGTTACACGTCATATAGTGGTGCAATGTAACGTTATGCATTATAACGTAATAGTATAGAACGTTATACGTCACATAGTGATGCAATATATCGTTATACGTTGTAACACAATACTCCATAACGTTATACGTCATATAGTAATGTAATATAACGTTATAAGTGATATAGTGATGCAATATAACGTTATAAGTGATATAGTGATGCAATATAACGCTATACGTTATAACGTAATAGTTCATAACGTTATACGTCATATAGGGATGCTATATAACGTTATAAGTGATATAGTGATGCAATATAACGTTAATCCTTATAACGTAATAGTATATAACGTTATAGGTCATATAGTGATGCGGTACAACGTTATAGGTTATAACGTAATATTATATGACGTTATACGTCATATAGTGGTGCAATATATTCTTATACCTTATAACGTAATAGTATATAAGGTTATACTTCATATAGTGATGCAATATATCGTTATATCTTATAACGTAATAGTATATATGGTTATACTTCATATTGTGATGCATTATATCATTATACCTTATATCGTAATAGTATATATCGTTATACGTCATATAGAGACGCAGTATAACGTTATAGGTTCTAACGTAATACTATATAACGTTATACGTCACATAGTGATGAAATATATCGCTATCCGTTATAACGTAATAGTATATAACGTTATACGTTAAAACGTAATACTCCATAACGTTATACGTCATATAGTAATGCAATCTAACGTTATACGTCACATAGTCATGAAATATATCGTTATCCGTTATAACGTAATAGTATATAAGGTTATACTTCATATAGTGATGCAATATAACGTTATACCTTATAACGTAATAGCATATAACGTTATACGTCATATAGTGATGCAGTACAACGTTATAGGTTACAACGTAATAGTATATGACGTTATACATCATATAGTGATGCAATATAACGTTATAAGTGATATAGTGATGCAATATAACGTTATAAGTGATTTAGTGATGCAATATAACGTTATAAGTGATATAGTGATGCAATATAACGTAATGCGTTATAACGTAATAGTATAAATCGTTATACGATATAAGGTAATACTCGATAACGCTATACGTTATAACGTAATAGTTCATAACGTTATACGTCATATAGGGATGCTATGTAACGTTATAAGTGATATAGTGATGCAATATTACGTTATTCCTTATAACGTAATAGTATATAAGGTTGTACTTCATATAGTGATGCAATATAGCGTTATGCGTTATAAGTAATAGTGAAAATCGTTATACGATATAAGGTAATACTCTATAACACTATAGGTTATAACGTAATACTCCATAACGTTATACGTTATATAGTAATGCCATATAACGTTATAAGTGATATAGTGATGCAATATAACGTTGTAAGTGATATAGTGATGCAATATAACGCTATACCTTATAACGTATTAGTATATAACGTTATACGTCATATAGTGATGCAATATAACGTTATGCATTATAACGTAATAGTATAGAACGTTATACGTCACATAATGATGCAATATAACGTTATACCTTATAACGTAGTAGCATATAACGTTATACGTCATATAGTGATGCAGTACAACGTTATAGGTTACAACGTAATAGTATATGACGTTATACGTCATATAGTGGTGCTATATAACGGTATAAGTGATATAGTGATGCAATATAACGTTATACCTTATAACGTAATAGTATATAACGTTATACGTCATATAGTGAGGCAGTATAACGTTATTGGCTGTAACGTAATAGTATATGACGTTATACGTCATAAAGTGGTGCAATATATCGTTATACCTTATAACGTAATAGTATATAAGGTTATACTCCATATAGTGATGCAATATATCGTTATACCTTATAACGTAATAGTATATAAGGTTATACTTCATATAGTGATGCAATATGACGTTATAAGTGATATAGTGATGCAATATAGCGTTATGCGTTATAACATAATAGTATAAATCGTTATAAGTTATAAGGTAATACTCCATAACGTTATACGTTATAATGTAATAGTATATGACGTTATACGTCATATAGTGATGCAGTACAACGTTATAGGTTATAACGTAATAGTATATGACGTTATACGTCATATAGTGGTGCAATATATCGTTATACCTTATACTGTAATAGTATATAAGGTTATACTGTATATAGTGAAGCAATATAACGTTATACCTTATAACGTAATAGTATATAAGGTTATACTTCATATAGTGATGCAATATAACGTTATAAGTCATATAGTGATGCAATATAACGTTATAAGTGATATAGTGATGCAATATAACGTTATAAGTGATTTAGTGATGCAATATAACGTTATAAGTGATATAGTGATGCAATATAACGTAATGCGTTATAACGTAATAGTATAAATCGTTATACGATATAAGGTAATACTCGATAACGCTATACGTTATAACGTAATAGTTCATAACGTTATACGTCATATAGGGATGCTATATAACGTTATAAGTGATATAGTGATGCAATATGACGTTATTCCTTATAACGTAATAGTATATAAGGTTATACTTCATATAGTAATGCAATATAACGTTATACCTTATAACGTAATAGTATATAAGGTTATACTTCATATAGTGATGCAAAATGACGTTATAAGTGATATAGTGATGCAATGTAGCGTTATGCGTTATAACATAATAGTATAAATCGTTATAAGTTATAAGGTAATACTCCATAACGTTATACGTTATAATGTAATAGTATATGACGTTATACGTCACACAGTGATGCAGTACAACGTTATAGGTTATAACGTAATAGTATATGACGTTATACGTCATATAGTGGTGCAATATATCGTTATACCTTATAATGTAATAGTATATAAGGTTATACTTCATATAGTGAAGCAATATAACGTTATACCTTATAACGTAATAGTATATAAGGTTATACTTCATATAGTGATGCAATATATTGTTATACCTTATAACGTAATAGTATATAACGTTATACGTCACATAGTGACGCAGTATAACGTTATAGGTTGTAACGTAATACTCCATAACGTTATACGTCATATAGTAATGCAATATAACGTTATACGTTATAACAGTATATGTCGTTATGCGTCATATTGTGACACAGTACAACGTTATCGGTTATAACGTAATAGTATATAACGTTATACGTCACATAGTGATGCAATATATCGTTATACGTTGTAACGTAATACTCCAAAACGTTATGCGTCATATAGTAATGCAATATAACGTTATACGTTAAAACGTAATACTCCATAACTTTATACGTCATATAGTGATGCAATATAACGTTATAAGTGATATAGTGTTGCAACAAACGTTATACCTTATAGCGTAATAGTATATAACGTTATACGTCATATAGTGGCGCAGTATAACGTTATTGGTTGTAACGTAATAGTATATGACGTTATACGTCATCAAGTGGTGCAATATATCGTTATACCTTATAACGTAATAGTATATAAGGTTATACTCCATATAGTAATGCAATATATCGTTATACCTTATAACGTAATAGTATATAAGGTTATACGCCATAGAGTGATGCAGTACAACGTTATAGGTTACAACGTAATAGTATATGGCGTTATACGTCATATAGTGGTGCAATATAACGTTATAAGTGATATAGTGATGCAATATAGCGTTATGCGTTATAACATAATAGTATAAATCGTTATAAGTTATAAGGTAATACTCCATAACTTTATACGTTATAATGTAATAGTATATAAGGTTATACTTCATATAGTCAAGCAATATGTCGTTATACCTTATAACGTAGTAATGTATAAGGTTATACTTCATATAGTAATGCAATATATCGATATACCTCATAACGTAATAGTATATAACGTTATACGTCACATAGCGATGAATATATCGTTATCCGTTATACCGTAATAGTATATAACGTTATACGTTGAAACGTAATACTCCATAACGTTACGCGTCATATAGTGATGCAATATAACGTTATGCATTATAACGTAATAGTATAGAACGTTATACGTCACATAATGATGCAATATAACGTTATACCTTATAACGTAATAGCATATAACGTTATACGCCATATAGTGATGCAGTACAACGTTATAGGTTACAACGTAATAGTATATGGCGTTATACGTCATATAGTGGTGCAATATAACGTTATAAGTGATATAGTGATGCAATATAGCGTTATGCGTTATAACATAATAGTATAAATCGTTATAAGTTATAAGGTAATACTCCATAACTTTATACGTTATAATGTAATAGTATATAAGGTTATACTCCATATAGTAATGCAATATATCGTTATACCTTATAACGTAATAGCATATAATGTTATACGCCATATAGTGATGCAGTACAACGTTATAGGTTACAACGTAATAGGATATGACGTTATACGTCATATAGTGATGCAATATAACGTTATAAGTGATATAGTGATGCAATATAACGCTATACGTTATAACGTAATAGTTCATAACGTTATACGTCATATAGGGATGCTATATAACGTTATAAGTGATATAGTGATGCAATATAGCGTTATTCCTTATAACGTAATAGTATATAACGTTATACGTCATATAGTGATGCGGTACAACGTTATAGGTTATAACGTAATATTATATGACGTTATACGTCATATAGTTGTGCAATATATTCTTATACCTTATAACGTAATAGTATATAAGGTTATACTTCATATAGTGATGCAATATATCGTTATACCTTATAACGTAATAGTATATAAGGTTATACTTCATATAGTGATGCAATATAACGTTATAAGTGATATAGTGATGCAATATAGCGTTATGCGTTATAACATAATAGTATAAATCGTTATAAGTTAGAAGGTAATACTCCATAACGTTATACGTTATAATGTAATAGTATATGACGTTATACGTCATATAGTGATGCAGTACAACGTTATAGGTTATAACGTAATAGTATATGACGTTATACGTCATATAGTGGTGCAATATATCGTTATACCTTATAATGTAATAGTATATAAGGTTATACTTCATATAGTGATGCAATATATCGTTATACCTTATAACGTAATAGCATATAATGTTATACGCCATATAGTGATGCAGTACAACGTTATAGGTTACAACGTAATAGGATATGACGTTATACGTCATATAGTGATGCAATATAACGTTATAAGTGATATAGTGATGCAATATAACGCTATACGTTATAACGTAATAGTTCATAACGTTATACGTCATATAGGGATGCTATATAACGTTATAAGTGATATAGTGATGCAATATAGCGTTATTCCTTATAACGTAATAGTATATAACGTTATACGTCATATAGTGATGCGGTACAACGTTATAGGTTATAACGTAATATTATATGACGTTATACGTCATATAGTTGTGCAATATATTCTTATACCTTATAACGTAATAGTATATAAGGTTATACTTCATATAGTGATGCAATATATCGTTATACCTTATAACGTAATAGTATATAAGGTTATACTTCATATAGTGATGCAATATAACGTTATAAGTGATATAGTGATGCAATGTAACGCTATACGTTATAACGTAATAGTTCATAACGTTATACGTCATATAGGGATGCTATATAACGTTATAAGTGATATAGTGATGCAATATAACGTTATTCCTTATAACGTAATAGTATATAAGGTTATACTTCATATAGTGATGCAATATAGCGTTATGCGTTATAAGTAATAGTGAAAATCGTTATACGATATAAGGTAATACTCTATAACACTATAGGTTATAACGTAATACTCCAAAACGTTATACGTTATATAGTAATGCCATATAACGTTATAAGTGATATAGTGATGCAATGTAACGTTATAAGTGATATAGTAATGCAATATAGCGTTGTGCGTTTTAACGTAATAGCATAAATCGTTATACGATATAAGGTAATACTCTATAACTCTATACGATATAACGTAATAGTTCATAACGTTATACGTCATATAGGGATGCTATATAACGTTATAAGTGATATAGTGATGCATTATAAAGTTATAACTTATAACGTAATAGTATATAACGTTATACGTCATATAGTGATGCAATATATCGTTATACGTTATAACGTAATAGTATATAACGTTATACGACATATAGTGATACAATATAACGTTATACGTTATAACGTAAGAGTATATGACGTTATTCGTCATATACTGATGCAAAATATCGTTATACCTTATAATGCAATAGTATATATCGTTATACGTCATATAGTGACGCAGTATAACGTTATACGTCATATAGTGGTGCAATATGTAGTCATACGTTATAGCGTTATACTCTATAACGTTATACGTTATAATGTAATAGTATATCACGTTATGAGTCAAATAGTGATGCAATATATCGTTATAAGTGATATAGTGATGCAATATGACGTTACGCCCTATAACGTAATAGTTTATAACGTTATACGTCATTTGTTATGCAGTACAACGTTATAGGTTATAACGTAATATTATACGACGTTATACGTCGTATAGTGGTGCAATATATTGTTATACCTTATAGCGTAATAGTATATAAGGGTATCCTTCATATAGTGATGCAATGTATCGTTATACCTTATAATGCAATAGTACATATCGTTATACGTCATATAGTGACGCAGTATAACGTTATAGGTTCTAACGTAATAGTATATGACGTTATACGTCATATAGTGGTGCAATATATCGTTATAAGTGATATAGTGATGCAATATAACTTTATAACTGATATAGTGGTACAATATAACGTTATAAGTGATATAGTGATGCAATATAACGTTATAAGTGACATAGTGATGCAATATAACGTTATGCGTTATAACGTAATAATTTAAATCGTTATACGATATAAGGTAATACTCTATAACGCTATACGTTATGACGTAATAGTTCATAACGTTATACGTCATATAGTGATGCAATATAACGCTATAAGTGATATAGTGATGCAATATAACCTTATATCTTATAACGTAATAGTATATAACGTTATACGTCATATAGTGATGCAGTACAACGTTATAGGTTATAACGTAGTAGTATATGACGTTATACGTCATATAGCGGTGCAATATTACGTTATAAGTGATATAGTGATGCAATATAACGTTATAAGTGATATAGTGATGCAATATAACGTTATAAGTGATATAGTGATGCAATATAACGATATGCGTTATAACGTAATAGTATATAATGTTATACGTCACATAGTGATGCAATATATCGTTATACGTTACAACGTAATACTCCATAACGTTATACGCCATATAGAAATGCAATATAATGTTATACGTTAAAACATAATACTCCATAACGTTATACGTCATATAGTGATGCAATATACCGTTATAAGTTATAACGTAATAGTATAAAGGTTATACATCATATAGTGATGCAATATAACGTTATAAGTGATTTAGTGATGCATTATAACGTTATAAGTGATTTAGTGATGCAATATAACGTTATAAGTGATATAGTGATGCAATACAACGTTGTAAGTGATATAGTGATGCAATATAACGCTGTACGTTATAACGTAATAGTTCATAACGTTATACGTCATATTGGGATGCTATATAACGGTACAAGTGATATAGTGATGCAATATAACGTTATACCTTATAACGTAATAGTATATAACGTTATACGTCATATAGTGAAGCGGTACAACGTTATAGGTTATAACGTAATATTATACGACGTTATACGTCATATAGTTGTGCAATATATCGTTATACCTTATAATGTAATAGTATATAAGGTTATACTTCATATAGTGATGCAATATATCGTTATACCTTATATCGTAATAGCATATAACGTTATACGTTAAAACGGAATACTCCATAACGTTATACGTCATATAGTGGTGCAATATATTGTTATACCTTATAACGTAATAGTATATAAGGTTATACTTCATATAGTGATGCATTATATCGTTATACCTTATAACGTAATAGTACATAACGTTATACGTCACATAGTGATGAAATATATCGTTATACGTTATAACGTAATAGTATATAACGTTATACGTTAAAACGTAATACTCCATAACGTTATACGTCATATGGTGATGCAATATAACGTTATGCGTTATAACGTACTAGTCTATAACGTTATGCTTCATATAGTGAAGCAATATAACGTTATAAGTGATATAGTGATGCAATATAACGTTATACCTTATAACGTAATAGTATATAACGTTATACGTCATATAGTGATGCAGTACAGCGTTATAGGTTATAACGTAATAGTATATGACGCTATACGTCATATAGTGGTGCAATATAACGTTATAAGTGATATAGTGATGCAATATAACGTTATGCGTTATAACGTAATAGTATATAACGTTATACGTCACATAGTGATGCAATATATCGTTATACGTTACAACGTAATACTCCATAACGTTATACGCCATATAGAAATGCAATATAATGTTGTACGTTAAAGCATAATACTCCATAACGTTATACGTCATATAGTGATGCAATAGAACGTTATAAGTTATAACGTAATAGTATAAAGGTTATACACCATATAGTGATGCAATATAACGTTATAAGTGATATAGTGATGCATTATAACGTTATAAGTGATTTAGTGATGCAATATAACGTTATAAGTGATATAGTGATGCAATATAACGTAATGCGTTATAACGTAATAGTATAAATCGTTATACGATATAAGGTAATACTCTATAACGCTATACGTTATAACGTAATAGTTCATAACGTTATACGTCATATAGGGATGCTATATAACGTTATAAGTGATATAGTGATGCAATATAACGTTATTCCTTATAACGTAATAGTATATAAGGTTATACTTCATATAGTGATGCAATATAGCGTTATGCGTTATAAGTAATAGTGAAAATCGTTATACGATATAAGGTAATACTCTATAACACTATAGGTTATAACGTAATACTCCATAACGTTATACGTTATATAGTAATGCCATATAACGTTATAAGTGATATAGTGATGCAATATAACGTTGTAAGTGATATAGTGATGCAATATAACGCTATACCTTATAACGTATTAGTATATAACGTTATACGTCATATAGTGATGCAATATAACGTTATGCATTATAGCGTAATAGTATAGAACGTTATACGTCACATAATGATGCAATATAACGTTATACCTTATAACGTAATAGCATATAACGTTATACGTCATATAGTGATGCAGTACAACGTTATAGGTTACAACGTAATAGTATATGACGTTATACGTCATATAGCAGTGCAATATAACGTTATAAGTGATATAGTGATGCAATATAACGTTATAAGAGATTTAGTGATGCAATATAACGTTATAAGTGATATAGTGATGCAATATAACGTAATGCGTTATAACGTAATAGTATAAATCGTTATACGATATAAGGTAATACTCTATAACGCTATACGTTATAACGTAATAGTTCATAACGTTATACGTCATATAGGGATGCTATATAACGTTATAAGTGATTTAGAGATGCAATATAACGTTATAAGTGATATAGTGATGCAATATAACGTTATACCTTATAACGTAATAACATATAACGTTATATGTCACATAGTTATGCAATATATCGTTATACGTTGTAACGTAATACTCCATAACGTTATACGCCATATAGAAATGCAATATAATGTTATACGTTAAAACATAATACTCCATAACGTTATACGTCATATAGTGATGCAATATAACGCTATAAGTGATATAGTGATGCAATATAACCTTATATCTTATAACGTAATAGTATATAACGTTATACGTCATATAGTGATGCAGTACAACATTATAGGTTATAACGTAGTAGTATATGACGTTATACGTCATATAGCTGTGCAATATTACGTTATAAGTGATATAGTGATGCAATATAACGATATAAGTGATATAGTGATGCAATATAACGTTATAAGTGATATAGTGATGCAATATAACGTTATATCTTATAACGTAATAGTATATATCGTAATACGTCATATAGTGATGCAGTACAACGTTATAGGTTATAACGTAATAGTTCATAACGTTATACGTCATATAGGGATGCTATATAACGTTATAAGTGATATAGTGATGCAATATAACGTATTACCTTATAACGTAATAGTATATAACGTTATACGTCATATAGTGATGCGGTACAACGTTATAGGTTATAACGTAATATTATATGACGTTATACGTCATATAGTGGTGCAATATATTGTTATAACTTATAACGTAATAGTATATAAGGTTATACTTCGTATAGTGACGCAATATATCGTTATACCTTATAACGTAATAGTATATAAGGTTATACTTCATATAGTGATGCATTATATCGTTACACCTTATATCGTAATAGTATATATCGTTATACGTCATATAGTGACGCAGTATAACGTTATAGGTTCTAACGTAATAGTATATAACGTTATACGTCACATAGTGATGAAATATATCGTTATCCGTTATAACGTAATAGTATATAACGTTATACGTTAAATCGTAATACTCCATAACGTTATACGTCATATAGTAATGCAATATAACGTTATACGTCACATAGTGATGAAATATATAGTTATCCGTTATAACGTAATAGTATATAACGTTATACGTTAAAACGTAATACTCCATAACGTTATACGTCATATGGTGATGCAATATAACGTTATGCGTTATAACGTACTAGTATATAACGTTATGCTTCATATAGTGAAGCAATATAACGTTATAAGTGATATAGTGATGCAATATAACGTTATACCTTATAACGTAATAGTATAAATCGTTATACGATATAAGGTAATACTCTATAACGCTATACCTAATAACGTAATAGTTCATAACGTTATACGTCATATAGGGATGCTATATAACGTTATAAGTGATATAGTGATGCAATATAACGTTATAAGTGATATAGTGATGCAATATAACGTTATAAGTGATATAGTGATGCAATATAACGTTATGCGTTATAACGTACTAGTATATAACGTTATGCTTCATATAGTGAAGCAATATAACGTTATAAGTGATATAGTGATGCAATATAACGTTATACCTTATAACGTAATAGTATAAATCGTTATACGATATAAGGTAATACTCTATAACGCTATACGTTATGACGTAATAGTTCATAACGTTATACGTCATATAGTGATGCAATATAACGCTATAAGTGATATAGTGATGCAATATAACCTTATATCTTATAACGTAATAGTATATAACGTTATACGTCATATAGTGATGCAGTACAACGTTATAGGTTATAACGTAGTAGTATATGACGTTATACGTCATATAGCGGTGCAATATTACATTATAAGTGATATAGTGATGCAATATAACGTTATAAGTGATATAGTGATGCAATATAACGTTATAAGTGATATAGTGATGCAATATAACGATATGCGTTATAACGTAATAGTATATAATGTTATACGTCACATAGTGATGCAATATATCGTTATACGTTACAACGTAATACTCCATAACGTTATACGCCATATAGAAATGCAATATAATGTTATACGTTAAAACATAATACTCCATAACGTTATACGTCATATAGTGATGCAATATACCGTTATAAGTTATAACGTAATAGTATAAAGGTTATACATCATATAGTGATGCAATATAACGTTATAAGTGATTTAGTGATGCATTATAACGTTATAAGTGATTTAGTGATGCAATATAACGTTATAAGTGATATAGTGATGCAATACAACGTTGTAAGTGATATAGTGATGCAATATAACGCTGTACGTTATAACGTAATAGTTCATAACGTTATACGTCATATTGGGATGCTATATAACGGTACAAGTGATATAGTGATGCAATATAACGTTATACCTTATAACGTAATAGTATATAACGTTATACGTCATATAGTGAAGCGGTACAACGTTATAGGTTATAACGTAATATTATACGACGTTATACGTCATATAGTTGTGCAATATCACGTTATACCTTATAATGTAATAGTATATAAGGTTATACTTCATATAGTGATGCAATATATCGTTATACCTTATATCGTAATAGCATATAACGTTATACGTTAAAACGGAATACTCCATAACGTTATACGTCATATAGTGGTGCAATATATTGTTATACCTTATAACGTAATAGTATATAAGGTTATACTTCATATAGTGATGCATTATATCGTTATACCTTATAACGTAATAGTACATAACGTTATACGTCACATAGTGATGAAATATATCGTTATACGTTATAACGTAATAGTATATAACGTTATACGTTAAAACGTAATACTCCATAACGTTATACGTCATATGGTGATGCAATATAACGTTATGCGTTATAACGTACTAGTCTATAACGTTATGCTTCATATAGTGAAGCAATATAACGTTATAAGTGATATAGTGATGCAATATAACGTTATACCTTATAACGTAATAGTATATAACGTTATACGTCATATAGTGATGCAGTACAGCGTTATAGGTTATAACGTAATAGTATATGACGCTATACGTCATATAGTGGTGCAATATAACGTTATAAGTGATATAGTGATGCAATATAACGTTATGCGTTATAACGTAATAGTATATAACGTTATACGTCACATAGTGATGCAATATATCGTTATACGTTACAACGTAATACTCCATAACGTTATACGCCATATAGAAATGCAATATAATGTTGTACGTTAAAACATAATACTCCATAACGTTATACGTCATATAGTGATGCAATAGAACGTTATAAGTTATAACGTAATAGTATAAAGGTTATACACCATATAGTGATGCAATATAACGTTATAAGTGATATAGTGATGCATTATAACGTTATAAGTGATTTAGTGATGCAATATAACGTTATAAGTGATATAGTGATGCAATATAACGTAATGCGTTATAACGTAATAGTATAAATCGTTATACGATATAAGGTAATACTCTATAACGCTATACGTTATAACGTAATAGTTCATAACGTTATACGTCATATAGGGATGCTATATAACGTTATAAGTGATATAGTGATGCAATATAACGTTATTCCTTATAACGTAATAGTATATAAGGTTATACTTCATATAGTGATGCAATATAGCGTTATGCGTTATAAGTAATAGTGAAAATCGTTATACGATATAAGGTAATACTCTATAACACTATAGGTTATAACGTAATACTCCATAACGTTATACGTTATATAGTAATGCCATATAACGTTATAAGTGATATAGTGATGCAATATAACGTTGTAAGTGATATAGTGATGCAATATAACGCTATACCTTATAACGTATTAGTATATAACGTTATACGTCATATAGTGATGCAATATAACGTTATGCATTATAGCGTAATAGTATAGAACGTTATACGTCACATAATAATGCAATATAACGTTATACCTTATAACGTAATAGCATATAACGTTATACGTCATATAGTGATGCAGTACAACGTTATAGGTTACAACGTAATAGTATATGACGTTATACGTCATATAGCAGTGCAATATAACGTTATAAGTGATATAGTGATGCAATATAACGTTATAAGTGATTTAGTGATGCAATATAACGTTATAAGTGATATAGTGATGCAATATAACGTAATGCGTTATAACGTAATAGTATAAATCGTTATACGATATAAGGTAATACTCTATAACGCTATACGTTATAACGTAATAGTTCATAACGTTATACGTCATATAGGGATGCTATATAACGTTATAAGTGATTTAGAGATGCAATATAACGTTATAAGTGATATAGTGATGCAATATAACGTTATACCTTATAACGTAATAACATATAACGTTATATGTCACATAGTTATGCAATATATCGTTATACGTTGTAACGTAATACTCCATAACGTTATACGCCATATAGAAATGCAATATAATGTTATACGTTAAAACATAATACTCCATAACGTTATACGTCATATAGTGATGCAATATAACGCTATAAGTGATATAGTGATGCAATATAACCTTATATCTTATAACGTAATAGTATATAACGTTATACGTCATATAGTGATGCAGTACAACATTATAGGTTATAACGTAGTAGTATATGACGTTATACGTCATATAGCTGTGCAATATTACGTTATAAGTGATATAGTGATGCAATATAACGATATAAGTGATATAGTGATGCAATATAACGTTATAAGTGATATAGTGATGCAATATAACGTTATATCTTATAACGTAATAGTATATATCGTTATACGTCATATAGTGATGCAGTACAACGTTATAGGTTATAACGTAATAGTTCATAACGTTATACGTCATATAGGGATGCTATATAACGTTATAAGTGATATAGTGATGCAATATAACGTATTACCTTATAACGTAATAGTATATAACGTTATACGTCATATAGTGATGCGGTACAACGTTATAGGTTATAACGTAATATTATATGACGTTATACGTCATATAGTGGTGCAATATATTGTTATAACTTATAACGTAATAGTATATAAGGTTATACTTCGTATAGTGATGCAATATATCGTTATACCTTATAACGTAATAGTATATAAGGTTATACTTCATATAGTGATGCATTATATCGTTACACCTTATATCGTAATAGTATATATCGTTATACGTCATATAGTGACGCAGTATAACGTTATAGGTTCTAACGTAATAGTATATAACGTTATACGTCACATAGTGATGAAATATATCGTTATCCGTTATAACGTAATAGTATATAACGTTATACGTTAAATCGTAATACTCCATAACGTTATACGTC